>NW_022694875.1:0-691 GCF_011630105.1 Anneissia japonica | reverse complement strand
GAGAGCGTGAGAACCATGTGCGACTGTCTGTTCCTCGGCGGTAGCTTTCTGAACTCGAAGAAAGAAAAAAAGCTCTTCACCTTCAAGGAAGGCAAGCTGATACAGAACAAGATCGCATACGCGCGCGATCTCAAGAAGATGATAGCCGTGCCCGGCATCGAGTCGCCCTCTCCTTACATCGGCGATACCAAGCCGTACATGCAATTCGGCAAATACTATCCGGACACGAGGTTGACTGCGAAGGAGTTCTGTCGAAAGCTGTTCACCAGTTCCCGCGACAACGACTCGACGCGAAAGTTGATGTTGAAGAAGGATACCGGTCTCGACGACGAAGACTTCGAGAAGCTCGTACGTGCGTGCTTTTTCGTGAAGAACGTCGAGATAGGAACCACGTACCGGCTGTTGCGGTACGTGGCCGATATCGAGTTTAGGAGTCCGGCGTTGCATCTCGTCTTGACCTGTCTCGTGTACGGGCGCGTCGTGCACCACCTCGCCGCCGAGGACCTCCCTCTGCGACCATGCACGTGGACTCTCCTCTTCGGACGCAGCAAGGAGATCGTCCAACAATGGAGCGACGAAAGGATCGAAGCCGAGTCAACGCCGAACGAGTTTGGGAGGACAATCTCCTCGTCGCGGGACACGCGCAATACCTGAACATCGGAATGAAGGAAGATCGAGCGAGCGTCGCGTG
>NW_022694874.1:0-633 GCF_011630105.1 Anneissia japonica | reverse complement strand
CGCGATCCTCAGACGGACGTCGAGTACACGGACGCCTCTTCGCATCTCCTACCGACGTCGAGTACGCGGACGCATCCGCGAATCTTAGACGAACGTCGAGTACACGGACACCTCCTCGGATCTCCTACCGACGTCGAGTACACGGACGTCTCCTCGGATATCCTACCGACGTCGAGGAGGCGAACGCGTCCGCGAATCTCAGACGGACGTCGAGTACACGGACGCGTCCGCGATCCTCCGATCGACTTCGTCAAGGCAGACTAGTCGAGTCTCTATTTCAACCTTTTCTGACAAAAATTTTTTTCTGAAACTGGAAATAATTTGTCGAGTAGACGGACGTGGAGTACGTCGAGTAGACGGACGTGGAGAGCACGGACGGACGTCGAGTACACACTCGCCTCCGTGACCCGCCGACCGATCTCGCGGACGTCGAGTACACGGAAGGACTTAGAGTACACACTCGCGTCCGCGACCAGCCGATTTCTGGACTTAGAAATAAATTGTCGACTTTTCTTGACATAGAAAAATGTTCGAGAATTCTGGACTTAGAAAAATTTTCGAAAGTCTGTCGAGTCTGTTCTGATGTCGAGTACACACTCGCGTCCGCGACCGCAGACCGACCTCGAGTACGCG
>NW_022694873.1:0-1595 GCF_011630105.1 Anneissia japonica | reverse complement strand
ATATATATATATGTGTATATGTATATATATATGTGTGTATATGTATGTAAGTATGTATGTTTGTATATATACAAGATGCGTTTGATCGTGTTACGTAGGAAATTACTGTGATACGTAAAGTACTAAACTATGTTTATTTATATAAGCCTATCATGTTTTGTTTTTTCAGATTATGATTTAATAATTCCCCCTGGATATTTGAAACCTGCAACGACAACATTCGTTGTCATCGGTATTTTACTCAACCTAATCGTGATATGTGCATCATCATTTGTTGTTGTTACCAATAAACACTCTAGACCATCCAGCATAAAGTCACACAGGGCCGTAAGGATAAGACCATATGTCCATTTTTATCCCATGTTATTTGCAGTAGCTAACATCGTCTTCTTAGGCTACGAATTTCTATTTCTTCCTTTTTGGCCTCCGTTTAACATCAGTACAATAGCATGTAAAATTCATAGTTCAATGGAGTACATTCTACACAGTGTGTTAATCTACTGCATCGTTGCCCTATGTTGCCATGTGTTCTCTGCTACACGAAACCGTACATTGACGGTAACACCAGTCATCAAACATCGATTTATAATACTGTTGATCATTATTTTATTGTCTATCGTAAACGGCGTGCCAATAATGATTTGGGGAAGCAAAGTGGAGTACAACACTAGTCCTAAATACCGTTTCTGCCGCAAGTGGAATTCCGACACATTATTTGCATATGTTTTCGTCGTATACTTTACAACCATGGTCTACTTTCTGCCACTGTTGATCATCACTATATTGTACTTGATGGTTGTATACCTCCTTTATCGAAGTTCGTCCGCTTGTGGGGTTATCAAGAGAAAAAATTCGTCTACGGCAGAGAAGAGAGCAATTGCCAAACGAAGAAAACTTGCCTATGCTAGTATAATCTTAGCTATCTCGTTCTTTGTGTCGTATTTTCCAACATCATTCTGTCAGATTGTATATGAGTATAACTATGACCTATTTTTTAAGTTGGGTGTGTTTCTAGAAGCTCCTGCGGTCGGGCTAATTCTCCATACATGCGTCGTCCCAATCGTATGGTGTATTACCACCAATTACCGACGATATATTAAAAAGTACTTTAAACTGAGTCTTTGTGTTAGTGATACGTCTTGCGATTCCTCGTCCGACCCGACTCTCATTCTTTAAATAAAATAAATAATAATTTATGTCGATAAATGTATGATAAACGGGAATTGGATGGGAAAGAGAAAAGATAAAAGGGAATTGGATGGGAAAGATAAAAGGGGAAGGTTTTCTACTATAAACCTCGCAAATGTTTCAGGTACAAATGTTGAGATTATTATAACCCCAATGATAAAAAATCATATTTACAGAACGTTGCACGCCGATCGATGGGGGACTGGCGAGACACTCTCCCATCCTTCACTATTCACCATTTTGTTTGTGGTTAAAGCCCACTTTTCAGAGCAAGTTGAAAAATAGCTAATCAGTAGATAATAAATCAGATAAACCATCTTATTTTATGAAGGTTAATAGGCACAAATGATAAAAGGCCTATCACGGGCTGTGGGCGTTTGATATATTGCGTTTGCTCGCTGGTTAAT
>NW_022694872.1:0-830 GCF_011630105.1 Anneissia japonica | reverse complement strand
TGCACTGAGTAATGACGTTGAAAATGTACAATCAATGTTTGAATTATAATTGGAGCGGATAGATGACGTAGTGATTGTCACTTGGAATCTCAACCTTGATGTCAATGGTTGGAATCTTGTAGTGCATTTCACTTTGGAAAAGTTTTACGCACTTGACTCCCGGGAGTGTAATGATTAGCAGTCTGGAAGGTAAGCAGACTGGTCATAATAGGAAGGAACTGGCCCGTACGCAGGATTTTTATTGGGTGGGTGCGAATTTGTAGAAGGTGGACCAAAATGGCTCCAAGGGGAAAACCCTGCTGGGATAGGGGAGGAGCTCAGGATTTTTTGATAATAGGTCTTATTTAATCGATAAATCTTCTTCAGACTTTCGTGGGTTATCCTTGGTGTTCACAAAGAATAAATCCATACATCCAAAATATGATGTTTAGATTCTTGTGACTCCATTTGAATTTTTTAGAATTTTTAGTGTGAACCACTTTAAATTACGACCAGTACGGTACTAACGCAAACTTTGCGTCCCAAAACGCACACAAATGGTGGCTGACACAGCCTGTGACATAGGCATACGTGTAGTTCTCACTGCTAAACCTTTTTTTTTTTTTTTTTTTTTTTTTTGCAGGAGGGAAAATGAGAAAATTGTGAACAGACACGGTCTGGGTCTTAAATAAATCCCTCTTATGTTTGCATTTAAAGTGTGTGCATTTAAATCAAGATTACTCTAATAATCTAACGAATTATGCAATGTACGGTATGAAGCAGTGGTATTAATCGTCTTTTGGAAATGTTACCAATTTCTCTTGTCCGGCATTTTCGTATAGTGGTTGGTC
>NW_022694871.1:0-1167 GCF_011630105.1 Anneissia japonica | reverse complement strand
TTTGCTCTGTAGCACCACATACAATATAATTTTGATTTTAATAAGAATACAGTCAGTATTAAACTTTATTGAACCATTGTGCCATTTGATTTTGTTGTAGTTTGTTATGGACGGATTCATTCATCCGTGACTATCCTGCATTCGTAGATTCGACCGAAACGATACATCGTACATGACAAGGTCCTAGATATTACTACGTGATAGCATCGCTTCTCGCAATCGAAAGCTCTTTACTTTGTATTGAAAATGATATGGTTAAAATATAGTATCGCCGTCAGAAAATCTGAAATGAAAACGTTAGTTTTAAGTACCTATACAACAAAAGGCCTGTTTACACTTTGACGATAACAATCAACAAATAAAAAGCTAAAAAGTAATTGTTCTAAAAGAAATTAGAAAAGTATTTACACTAGCACGATTCGATAACGATTTATCGTGTAGGCCCCTATACCATAACAAAATTATTTCACAAATCAAATAAAATGACGTCATAATTATAGGAAAACGGTAAAATCGTATTTACTACTACTATTAAATCATCAAATAAATTTACAAATAAAACTTTCAAAATGTTAAAAAGTGAATAACATATTAAGACTTGGATGTAGTAAAATTATTGAAGCTTATAAAAACACAAATTCACAAGTACACAAAAGACAAATGCAACCGAGAGTTAAAGAAACAAAGGTAAGACTAATAAAATTTATAAAATTAATTATATAATTCATAAAATTTATGATAAAATTAATAAAAGCTATTAAACAATAGACGAAGAAATAAAAAGATAAAATCGTTAAAACGAAAAAAAAATTGAAGTAATTGATAAAAAAAATAAAATAAAATATTAAAACACACTAGAGTATATGAAGATTAACAAAATAGTCACACATTTCTTATTTTATATATTCATTATCAAATCATTCGTTTTGATTGGTTCAATACCGTAGTATTTTCTAGCCAATTTAATTCATTTACGCCATATAGTAAGGTAGGTTAATGAAATTCTACCGTAGGTTTCAGTAACGGATAGGCCTATTACAATCTTTGGTGTAAACTTCAATCCTTGTCAACGTTTTAAAGTCAGGCTCCGGAGGAAAAAATTTTTTTGATATATTGTAGAACTGATTTTTCTAAGACAGAAAAAAGTTGTTTGATGAAAAACTGGGG
>NW_022694870.1:0-902 GCF_011630105.1 Anneissia japonica | reverse complement strand
CTCTTTAATCGACCTCCTACTTGGATGAGCTCTGATTCCATATCGAATTGTGGGTCGAGATTTACCAGTTTGCTGCTCTTTGATACACTTTTACCCCTATTCTTTAGTACCTCATACTCTTCTGCAAAACAGTCTTTCTGCACTCTCTTTAACAGTAAGAGTTCAATTTCTCTTACCTTCTCGGCATTCAAAGCTTCTGACTGTTTGCCGTATATTCTTTGTCGATAGAGTTCTAACATTTCTTCCCAAGTCTTGCATTCCACAATATCAACTTCTCCCCGGTTCACAACAACGTTCCCGTTAAATGCCATCCTTCTTTCTTCTGTATCCTCGGTGTCATTATCTGACTTCTCTTGAGGCCACTCACTTATCGGCTTACTTATAAATTTAGGTCCATTTATCCACCTATCAGTTAATTTGTCCGCTCTCATTCCTCTGGACAAGTCGTCGGCAGGATTTAATATTCCTGGAACATGTCTCCAATTTGCTATCTTCGTCTTGCGCTGAATCTCAGAAACTCGAGCTGCAACAAATTGTTTAAAGCATTGAGCTGGTCGTCTTATCCACCCCAGCACGATCATGCTGTCTGTCATTAAAATCTGCTTACTGAATTTGAAAGTAGACTCTTTTACTACTGCATCTGCTAGTCTCGCTCCCATAACTGCCGCCTGTAGCTCTAATCGCGGGACCGTTAATTTCTTCAATGGGGCTACACGTGATTTGGCTGTTATCAGTCTTGATTCAAATGATCCGCTTTCTAATCTCCACCTAGCATATGCACAGGCTCCAAACGCTTTCTCACTTGCATCACTAAAGATTACTAATACAACTTCAGTTGATGCCTTAGATGGAGTAAGACATCTGGGAAATGCTACTTGATCGATCCCTTTAAACTCCTTGAA
>NW_022694869.1:0-1087 GCF_011630105.1 Anneissia japonica | reverse complement strand
ACATAATATATATATATATACATATATATATTCTGAGAACTGTTGACACTGTTAAAGTTCTTGGGGTTACTTCAAGCTAATCTTAAATGGGATTCACATGTTGAATATATTGTCAAAAAGGCTAATAGTAAATTATATATTTTAAGAGCCCTTTAACACCATGGTGTTCCTCCTGTAGACCTTATCACTGTTTACATGAGCACAGTTTGTCCTATTTTGCAATATGCTGATCCCGTGTGGAATAGCGGACTTACACAATTCCCGCATTGAGCGTGTCCAAAAAAGGGCATGTAAAATTATTTTAGGTAATAAATTCATATCTTATGACGATGCATTATTTGAATGTCACTCCGGGATAAACTTTGATAGACGACATAATCTCTGTGTTTCTTTTGCTAAAACCCTTATTCATCCGTATTTTAAACTTCACGCCTTGCTCCCTCCCCCAACGGAGAATATCAAAACAGTCCATTACCTTACCTTGTTAACTTAATTAACTCTATCGATTTGTAACTTTCTCCCCCCCCCCGGGGTTTGGTGCTAGTGGTAAATCAGCGGTTCAGTGATTACCCCCACCCCCTTATTTTTTATGTATTCTTCTTCCTGATGTTTTCTGTCTTTCTGTGCTTTCTTTCTTTGTTTGTTTTGTTTTGTTTTGTTTTTTTCTTTTGGAGTTTCATTTAGTGCTTGTTTGCCAATTTGTGAATGCTTTTATTTTTTGTTAATTTGTAAAACCTTTTTTCTGTAATTTTAATGTAAATTTCCTATTAGGCCTATGTCTGATTTGTTTCATGCTTTTTGATGTTATTGATGTTAAGCGTAATTCGTAATTCTTTAATTTAATGGTTTTGATGCAATAAATTCAATTATTTAATAATAATAATTATAATAAGTATAATACTAATAATTGCATTTATAATTTTATAATTATAACAATAACAAATAATTGCTATAATAATTATTTATAATTCTGTAGTTTTCTCTTGTTTTTTATCTTAACACTTTTATGTAAATCTTGATGTAAACATAATTTGTAATTCAGCCTTTTTGGCTGCCATGTTTTATGCTTTTTATGAATTTTTGAATT
>NW_022694868.1:0-955 GCF_011630105.1 Anneissia japonica | reverse complement strand
GAGCCACATAGCTTGTATTCCACTATTTGTATTCACACCTGGGCTGTGTATATATATTGCCTTGGAAATGGCCCTCTCAGACTTAACATTTGAACGTAATTTTCTTTTATTCTCCATTTTTAAAAAATATAATTTAAAAAAAAATTAAGGCGGGTGGTGTTTGGTCCGCCCTTAAACCTGCCACAATTTACCGCGTATAAACAAACATCAAAAACAATACAGAAAGGTTATATAGGTTGTCTAGGCAAATATATCAGATAATATTGTGCGATTGCCCATGAAGCTCTGGATCCTCTAACCAACGTCCATCCACATCAGTAGCAGCAGCAATGAAGGAATGTGATGATGACATTTTCGCTAATGTACCTGACCTTATAGATTGTGCTGCACAATTCCTAGGTGCCCCCCTTAAATCAAAATTATTTTTAAGAAAGGAAATTTATATTCAAGTTTGGGCATGAGAGTGCCATCTAAAGGAACCATAATCATAAATTTTCTTACATCACCCCTTATCATGGTGGGACTGAAGTGTTATAGACCCTCAATCTGTGAAAGTCTGTTTCTTTCCTCCTCTATTTAGAATTCATAGATCTGCCACTGACCGTGGCGCATTCAAGAAGGCCCAGTCCTAAATGTACAAAAAAAAAAAAAAAAAAAAAAAAAAAAAAAAAAAAAATATGAGGAATTGTATTAGTTCAATTCCCAGCTAATTGGAGGTGCCATAATCATACATTTTCTTCCTCAGCTTCAGTCATGCTGTGGCTGAGGTTTATTTCCACCATCGGTGAAAGTCCCTCCCTTTGCCCAAGTATATAAATTCCTCTATCCGCCACTGAAAGCCGTTTAGTATATGCATCTTCAGAAATTGATTAAATTAGATCTCAAATTATTATAATTGATTGAGCTAATTTTTTATATAATATAGGCCTATAATATTTTATATAATATATAATTT
>NW_022694867.1:0-862 GCF_011630105.1 Anneissia japonica | reverse complement strand
ACAGTATAGTAGTATTGTAGCAAGAGAAATTGATATAACTTCGTTCTATTGAATTTTGTCCATGAACACCCCCATCTATTCTGTATTAGGTTCTAGCATACAGGATCGATGATACTTTGACATTATCTGTAATAGGCAATTTATTAGAAAAGTTTATAGTGGCATATCTAAGAGGATGTAACCTCCAAAATCTTACATCCCAGGTTTCCACTTACCCGCCTAACTGAATGTTGGCCGAGTTGTAGGCTTATACTTAAAAACATCATTACTCTCACTGTTGTGTTCCAAATGTCAACTTTCAATGCTTGTACATCGTCTTCTCATTGATTTTATATTTTATTTTACTAGGAGCACACATGCAAATCCACCCTTAATATTGCAAATGTGGTGGGTGTGTGAGGGGGGGTTGGGAATTCTTCAAAGAAAGTTCCTACACATTTTGCAATGCAGAGAAAAAACACCCCTTTTCACGTAATGTATTCATGAAATCTTACCCCAAGTAAGTATTTTTTTAGTGTAAAAAGTAACCTTAATTACGAAAGGGCGAAAAAATATTTAACACATGGTCAGGAATTGAGGGTTAACCAACTCAAGTGAGTAGCACAGCAAGAAGGAAAAACAGCTGAATTGTGCACCTGGACGTACGCCGGGCGATTAATTCATTGCACTTTGTGCGAGAATCCCGGTAAAACATAGACAACATAGATTTTTTTTTTGATACCTATTTACTGTATACATCATAGTTGCCAACCTAAGAGATTTGTAATGTGTGACTACACCAGTTTGGTGGGGTGGGGCATGGTCCCGGTGTCGGGTGGAACCCTGGAAGACCGGGTTCCAGTCACAAATCAACGATTGTTTG
>NW_022694866.1:0-558 GCF_011630105.1 Anneissia japonica | reverse complement strand
GTAAAAAGAAGCGATCATGGAGGAGTTCTGGACGTGCACGAATGGACGAACGGAAGGTTTCGGCGTACGGCACGCAGGAGAAGTGCCGAAGTTCGCCGTCTGCGGAACGCTGTGACGGACGCCGAGCGCGTCGTCCTCGTTCATCGAGTGGTGCCGGAAGACGGACTTGGCGTATTCTGTCGCGTCCTTGAAGAGCTGGTCGATGGACGACAGATGAAAGAGCTTGCGGTGGACGCTCAGCAGCACGTCCGGATCGTTCAGCAACCTCGGTCGAATCAGACCGACCAGCGCGTGCTTGTCCCGCTTGCTTTCGCCTGGATTGGAGGTCAGCCACTTCCGGACCAGATGCAGCAGGTATCCTTCGGACGCGTAGTAAACGTTTTCGATCTTCGGACCTTCCACCGGATCGTTGTGTCTGGACGTATCGAGCCACGTGGCCAGCTCGTGCCATCGAAGCTCCTGCTGATGAAGCATCAGCTTGCCGAACGTCCTTCACACGGCCGAATCGACGGCATTCATCAGGGTCGGGGAACAGATGCGTACTGCGGTTCTCCTCGC
>NW_022694865.1:0-722 GCF_011630105.1 Anneissia japonica | reverse complement strand
TAATAAATATACCGAGTTTTTTATTTTGGAAACGGTTTATAAAAAATCTTCAACACGTCCATGTATACAATATAGACTAATATTTTTAGCACAAAGCTAAAAAACCTAAATAGTAATTATTGCACAGAAAAGAAAGTTAAACCGAAAAGTATCCACTAGCCTAGCTGTAGCGACCACATTTTAAAACACTTGAGTACAGAAACAACCAACAAACAATCAACCAACCATGATTATGATGAGGTATTTAAGTTATACCAAACAGGTCGGTCACTCATGGTTGACCCTACTATATTAAATACATGTTTTACCAATCACAGACATGTTATTGATTATGTTTGCATCAAAACACAGATTAAAAATATTCAAAAATGTAAATTGATGTAAAAAAAATGTTTACTTTCGTTTTTTATTTAGAAATTATTATTTTTTTATTATTACACAAATCAAATGTAAGAAATGCCTGGAACCGATGAGTCTATTATAACAGACCATGTGGTGGCGCTACGTCATAGAATTTTTCAAGAAGCTAGGGAAGCTCAATCAAAAGAATCAGTTTAAAGTAACAAAAACACAAATAAATAAATAAATAAATACATAAATAAATGAATAAAAAAAATAAATAAGTAAGTAAGTAAATAAGTAATAAAATAGTGAGTAAATACGTAAGTAAATATATAAACAATTAAAACAATATTGGTATAAACGTTTAGTGTTGACTATAT
>NW_022694864.1:0-902 GCF_011630105.1 Anneissia japonica | reverse complement strand
GTATTTGTAGTGAAATTTAGTACTAAATAGAGTCATATAAACAATGATTCTCATGGGTGATTGTAAGCATTTTTTACAGCAGGTAACAAATCACCAAATTGGTCTAAGTTTTGTCAATCATTAATACAGAAGTTTAAAATGGTTAAGTTTTTGAGGGAAAAAATTATCTTTAATTTACAGTGGCGATGTTTCTCCGCAAGAAAGTCACTCACATTTTGTTAAATTGTATATGAAGCTGTAATACTTTTTTCTTTCTTTCAGCCTATAGTTTTGAATCCAAGATTTACCCTGTCAGATGGATTTAATTTACAGTGGCGATGTTTCTCCGCAAGAAAGTCACTCACATTTTGTTAAATTGTATATGAAGCTGTAATACTTTTTTCTTTCTTTCAGCCTATAGTTTTGAATCCAAGATTTACCCTGTCAGATGGATTTAATGTTTGACCTCAACAGTAGACTGTTTAATTTCACTTCTGTGCAGAGAGAATCAATGTACATTTCAATAGCAGGCTGTGAAGAGAAGTCTAAAAAATTACTCTGGAAATCTGTTCTGTTGGCCACCACAAACAATTAAATAATGATCATGTATGCAATTCATTATATACAATGTCCAGTCAGGAAAATCTAAGCAATGTTATATTGATAATCACGGATTAATAATTTGTAAAAAGGAAGACTATAGGTCTAGTAAAAGGGATATGTGGCATTCACTGAACATACAAAGTATTATAGATTCATATTCCTTGAGGAAGGATAAGATTTTAATATTGGTTGTTATTTTAGAAATTGTAAAAATTCAGAATTACCATTTTTGTTGTGAATTATGATATATATGACAGGCATTGGCTCTTGAGAGCATAATAAACATTTGTTTATAAGCTGCCAATTTTTTGGTATTGAAT
>NW_022694863.1:0-525 GCF_011630105.1 Anneissia japonica | reverse complement strand
ACACTCTCTGTGTTGTCAATTCACATGAATATCTGTACAATACAAGTAAGAGATTTGCTGACTTTTTCATTCTAGGGCAGGTCTACACATGGCATCTTACTTTATTTCGTAGGCTTACTTTTGGAAGACTGTTCATTTCTATCTATAGCAGGGATGGGCATAATAATTGGTCAGAGGGCCAAAGTTAATGTGTGGGCCGCACCCAAACTTTGATGTTTCCAGTGTGCTTTCAAAAACCTCCAAGCACAGCATTTACACTACTTTATTCTCAGTTTCAACATTACTTTTTACATATGATCGGTATCCGGCCGTAAAAAAGAAGGTGTTTTCTAGCCAACGTTGCTGGTGGGCCGCACATATAGGGTTTTTAATTTATTTTCACGGGCAGCAAAAAAATCACTGTCGGGCCACACTTTGCCCACCTGTGATCCATAGCTTATGACACATCCCATCATTCCTACGACCGGATTTACTCTTACAACTTAGAGGAGAGATGATAGCAAAGTATCTATTCAGGCAGTAGCA
>NW_022694862.1:0-1206 GCF_011630105.1 Anneissia japonica | reverse complement strand
CCTGATGATGGACATAGCCTAATTAATGTCGAAATATTGAATCCCGACACGATGGCGTGCATTTCATAAGCGCCCCTCAAAAAGTGCAAAAGATATTTATTCGCGCGAGTACGGTATATAGGTATACTGTATTTTCTCAACCGGGACCACAGTGATAGGCCTAGAGCATTGGCTTGGCATTATATTGTATTTGTATCTACATTGTGCTTTACCACTTAATAACCAACTACCAAACAAACCAATCAACGCGCTCACGCATCCATTCACATCGGATTTTTTTTGGATCGGTTCGGTGTTTTGATCTGAAAATTCGGTTTCGGTGTGAATGCACCTTTAACGGCACTGTTTTGTTTTGCATTGGATATCGCCCAAGTTAAAATTTTGTTCCGTTAACACTTTCCTGGAGCCACCAAAATGGTGGCTCCAGAAATTTGCCGGACAGGGAACCAACAAGTCTGATATAGGAAGATCCGAATTAAGAGGCGACTACAGCCTCGGTCAGGGTCCCAGAACAAAAATCCCTGGTAGGATTCATAGGGAGAGGCGGAGTTTTTTTTATGACTTGGCCTAATTTAGACCCGGAGTAGATGAATCGTCAACAAGTTTTGGATGGGTCATATAAGCAAGCTTACCAACCGACCCATCAACGAAATATCAAGTAAAAATAATGATCATCATCTGCTTGTTGTTTCGTCTTATGTAGACAATTACGTTGTTAATCGTTTCCATGACTCTCTTTTAGTGGTCAGGTGGTCTTTTCGTTAGCTTTTTAATGGATGTATTCACATTTTTAAGTTCCTTGTTCATTGCTGCAACCCATGATGTTTTGGCCGGTCTTTTGACTTTCTTACATATTCTGTTAATTAGCGAAACTTTGGCTGGTGTGTCAATTGGTAACCTTAACATGTGCCTTGTCCATATAAATCTCTGTTTTTTTATCTATCAAAACTGACCATTTTCTTCTTTTGTTTTGTTAAAAGCTCAATATTTCTGATCTTGTATGGCCACTTAATTTTAAGAATTTTCCTGAACAGGATCCTATGAATTCAATCTATTTCTTCCTCTTGTTTGTTGGTTTGTCATTCCTGATGATGGACATAGCCTAATTAATGTCGAAATATTGAATCCCGACACGATGGCGTGCATTTCGATACTTGAAGTTTGTTGGTTAGTTTGTTATATTTCTGACATATGTATTTGGAAGTC
>NW_022694861.1:0-943 GCF_011630105.1 Anneissia japonica | reverse complement strand
GACGATAACGTTCGAGTCGGATTCGACGCTCTAACCGCCAGAATCGAGGACGGCCAGCGGCAATTGGAATCGGCCCAGCAAGTCATCGACGATCTTCAGACAAAGTTGAACGCGCGAGATAATGAACTGTTGATCGCGAGAACGGAATTGATAAAACTTTCCACCGAGACGAAAGGCCTCGAACGTCTGTTGGAAATGTCGCAGAAGCGGCACGAGAAATTGACCGCGCAGGCCGAATCCGATATTAGATCGTATCAGGAAAAAACAGCTGATCTGACCGACCGGATCGAAAGCGTTCACGCCAAGGAGATATCGTCTTTGAGCGAAACGATAGACGAACTGAAGGGACGGTTGGACGAGGCCACCAAGGCACGAAAACACGACGACAACATGCTGCTGAAGGAAGCGAACCGATTGAGAGAATCGGCGAAGACGACTGAATCCCAACTGCGACGTTTGCAACAACAGCTGGATTCCAAGAGCCAAGAGTTTGAAATGGAGAAACGCGAGAGAAAAGAAACGGAGGCGAGACTGGCCGCCGAAATCGGCCGAACGTACGAGAAATCGAACGAGGCGGTTCTTCTGGAGAAGACGCAAGACGAGCTGAGAAGCGTCGAGAAGAAACTTAGAGCGGCGAACGAGAGAGAGATTAAGACGAAAGCAAAACTCGATTCCAAAATCAAGGAAATGGACGAATGGACGAACAGACTCGAGGAGGTGAAGAGGCAGCGCGACGAACTAGCGACTAAACACGAGAGGATGGTCGGAGAACGTGACGATGCGCTAGGTCGCACCGAAGAAGAGTTGGCGTCGCAGAAACTGGAGTGGAAAAAATCCGCGTCCGAGGTTCAGTCCCTGAGGAAAGAATTGGAAACGACTAAAAGCAAGCACAACGAAGATGTGACGAAACTCAGACAATCGAACGAAGCCACCGTGAAAAAGC
>NW_022694860.1:4044-9093 GCF_011630105.1 Anneissia japonica | reverse complement strand
ATTTTATGTGTTTTGTCTGTTTTAATTGGAAATAAAAGAATAAGAATAAGAATAAGAATAAGAATTAATTATTTTATTTTATTATTTTGACGAATTCTATGAAAAAAAAACAAGTCTTTAATGGAATGGGTACGGTAGTCTAATTGTTATTTTATACAAATTGTTATCAATTTTTTAGATTTTGGCTTTGGGGCACCCTGTGGACGTAATCTACCATGGGAAGTGAACATATACTCAATACTCTAAAACAATTTTTAGAAATATAAAATTATTATGAGAGTTACGCATTACATCCATCCACCAAAAATTATATCTACTAAGCATTGAAAAGTTGACAATCAACCAATCACAGAAGACAATTATGCGTATTTATATGCAATTAAAAAAGCAATTATTATTGCTTTCCTGGCTAGTGAAGGCACAATAATACCAAGTTTGGTTTTGGTCGACAGAGTACGATTATTCAAAGAATTGTATTATTCTTTTCCCTTTAAGAATAAGTTACAACTTAATGCTGTGGTCATAAGATTATTCAAAGAATGGCATTATTCTTTTTCCTTTAAGAATAAGTTACAACCTAATGCTGTGGTCATAAACTTCAGACAAATATGCAATTATACTTCCTAGGTCTAAATCACAAGGAAGTCATATATCACAATTTTAGGAAAGTACGTTATATGCACACATTGTGGTCAAACTCAGGCGAGTTGATTGGCCGAACGGTTAAGTCAGGGACACCGTAACTATATATCGGCGCTGGTTCGAACGGCTCACTCGCTAATGGTTCCGGTAGCAGGTCAAAACGGCAATAAACCAAAACGACAATTACCACAACGGCAATACCCAAAACGGCAACAGAACAAAATGAACAAGAGAATCGTCTTGAAATTGGCACGATCGTCTTCATGAATTGAATATTGCCATGGCAGGGTGGGATTAAAGGTTCTAATTGCCTAGGGCCTTATAGTGGCTAAAACATAAAACCAGATTTTCAGTGATTTTTCCTGGGGTTGGGGGCCATGTTTCCCCATTGTTTTGCGGGCCTGGGGCCCTGTATGTTAATCTGGCCTGGCCATAGGCTCTTTTTTCCACTTTTAATGTTAGATCGAATTTTTTCTTTCTTTTTTTCATTCATGACACATTGCTTAGATGCCTCATTTTGTCTGTATTAAAGCAAGGCAATCGATGCCTTGATTAAAGTTGTATTAATTTGAATGTATACTGCTCTTATTGTGTTTCCCCCAATCTTCATCATCATCGTCATTGTCATTTTAATGTTTACTGCTTATATTGTGAATCCCCCTAATCTTTTAATTATTGAATGTCACTCTTTAGATACCATGACCATGCGTAATATTGACCCACAGCTGTATTATGTTGTCAAGTAGTCTCGGAGTCGACTGGCTGTACTTGGTGTGGTAGAAAGATTCATCGCATTTATGGCTTAGGGGTCGCTGTGCTCCCTTCCTCAGTTCAGTCGAGTTAGTGAAACAACGGCTAGATAGGCCTAATCTGGAGGTCGTGGGTTCGATTCCCACACGAACCATTAATAAAAAATTTGTTATTGGCTAGGGACGTATCGTGGAGCGAGCAGGTCTTCTCGGATTATCGGACAGTATTATACTTAAATGATAACGATAACGATAAAAAAAAAAGCTAAAAAGCGATTGTTGATATAGAAAACAAAAGAAATAAGATAGACTAGGAAAAAAAATCTAAAAAAAAAAATGCGTTAGGGGGAGTGGAATGTTAGAAGCAATCCACATAGCTAGATATCCTAATTAATCCCTTCTGGTCACCATAAGCCCTGTTAACACTTGATTTTACGTCTTGTATACAAATGGCGCCAAATTTATCTAAACTTGTGCATAAAATTGGAACTAAATAGGCTACAGATATGATTTTGGTGTCTAAACTCATAATTTCTAGACTGGCAACAAACTAGACATATAAAAACTACTGTCACTCATTCCAGAATGGAACATAATTAAAAAATAAGTGTTTATTTGTTTTAAAATAATCGCAAAATATACTTAAAATGTACATAAAATAAGAACGAGTATATAAGCTACTAATAGTTTTCTATGTAATCCAGATAGATTTCTGTGCAAAAAATATATTTTATTGACTAATTTAATCATTTTTACTGCGCTGAATTAAAAAAAGTTAGGTGCCATTTTTTCCCCAACGTCATCGGCCGCCATTTTGAATTTTAAAATGGCTGACTCACCACATAAAACATGGTAATGATTGGTGTCAATGGAAAGGGAATTATACACTGATCATTTATTGTCATTACACCTAAACAACATAATATATATTTACAGCGATATAGACCAATATATAAAGTCACAAGACACAAAAGGTCAAAAGGTCAAAATATCTAACTTACCAAAAGTTGTCGTGTTTGGTATCATTTTAAAGCTCTGCCAATGATGAGTTATGTTTTCCGGTATATACGGTACATATCATAAACTGTGTAGTTTTTCATATTTTGTCCTGTAAATCTAATTATGGCATACTGTATAAAAAATAAACAGGACTCAGTTGCCTAATGTTCGTGCGCTCTCGGAGTGGAGGGGAGGGGGTGGGTTCTCTTACTACTAATTTGCATTTTACTATCGAGTCTTAATCGTGCATAACGCATGTGCTTTATGGGCCAAGTCCCAGTTCAAATGGGTCCTTGAGAGGCCACGGGGGCCGAGCCCTTCTTACTACAGTACTGCCCATCACTCTATTAAAACGCCTTGTAACTTTTTCTGTAATTTTCAAAAAAATCAAATAGAACAAAATCCAACAAACACACTCTTTGGCTGATATATTAGATGGATTCAGTCCAACTACGACCCATCATTTTACTATGGAGGTTTGACCAGATTATGTACACCTGTGTGCTTTCTGGGGAAATGCTTAGTTCCTCAGAGTCCAAATGAACCCCTGATAGGCCAGGGGCCCCACTCTTACTTCATGGTGGCCAAGGCAAATACAGTATGTTGTGTTTTCCTACTTATTGATGATTCTACATACAGTAATATTGTAACTACGAACAATGGTACCGTTATGTTACGTGCCTGTATAACGACGTTCCGCAAACCATGTTCCGCGGCCCAAATTTGGGCCGCGAAACATTTTTGGAGGGCTGCGAAGCCGTCTGGAAATTCAAAAGAAAAATAACAAAGAGACGTTTTATCATGGAGAAAATAGTTTTTAATAAAGCCGCTTCATTGATACAGCGAATGCGTCGCTTGCACACGCTGCTAAAGTGCCAGATGATGCGTGCTATTTTAGTTTTAAGCGGTTTTTGTGTCTATGTCCCCTCGGGGGCCTTTATCTATGTATATTTATTACTGATAGTTCTTGTATGCAACATTATTTTCTATAAATAAATATACTGTAAATATACCTTTTTTAAGCATTAAATACATGTAAAGCGCGGATCCAGAGTTTACCCTGGATACCGCACAGATGGGTTCCATATCGGGAGAGTCATGAGAAGAGAGCTTAGCTTGTTTTGTCGCTAGAAGATAAATTTTAGATATTCGACAAATTTTTGTTTTCTAGATTCTTTAAAAAATACACTTTGTGCATTATGATACGTCTATTATTGAATACCTTTGAATTCATATTTTGTCGCTACTTTGCTATGGACAATTATTAATAATTATGATGATGAAGAAGATGAAGATGATGAGGAGGAGGAAGCTATGCAAGATTAATTAACAGGCCCTTTGATGTTAAGTGTCAAGCGAGGCCCGTAGCCTAAGTTACGGTTGGGAATTTGGAGACATTATCGTCGTCGTCAAATGTTCAATGCACACAGTCGGACAATAGATGATTTATGATATCTGTTTTGTATAGAAAGTAATCTGAAACCCATAAAATATCAGTTCAGGCATTCATTTATCTGTCTGTGGAAAACATAACATATGAATCATACAAAATAAAAAGAATTAAAATAAAATTAAAAATATGTAAAAAAACATCTACACTAAATCAAAATGGAATATTCACTGCATGTTGGATCCCAGTTTTAGTATTGCAGGGGTTCTGAAGGCTTTACAGTATAACCAAACCCCGTATTTCTGATAGATTGCTGATTAAAATGTAAAATATTTAAGATTTTATATTCAGTACATTCTCAAATGTTATGTAAATCTCATATATTCCAAAATTACGTTATATTCATGCACCAAAGTAGAAAGTTTAACTTAATAATGTTGATACGTTTTATGTTGAATGGTTTTTAATGATATTATTATTGTTGAATATGACCACAACATAAGGAAGTCCTCTCCTTTAAACTTCTAACCCACTAAACTTTGCGTATCTCAATATACATATATATTTTCTTAAATCAAGGAAGTCCACTCGTTAAATTAGTATATATAGTATAGAGAATTTTGTCTGTCAATCTCAGATATCCAAATTTTAGGAAATTACGTTTTATACATGCACCGAGATGAGAACTTTAACCTAATAACTTTGATATGTATGTTTTATTTGTAATACCATACACAAATGCACGGTATTATTTATTTAGTAAAATAATATTTAATTTGTATACAATAAAATTTTATCAATGAGAGAACAGATAATGATGTCAAAATATTGTATATACATGGAGACTTCATGATCAAAAGTTCTTGCCAAGATTTGGTATGTTGGTCCTTGGCGCGGCTGGGCTGCTGGGCCGCGGCTTGGTGCCTGGAATCGTAAATAGGCCGTGAAGTAAAAAGTTTGCGGAACGCTGAGTCAGAGCATGGAGGTATTATTGAGATGGAGATCACTCGGCAACAGATCCCTTTGACGCGACATTCCCCGCTTTTGGATCGCGCGCGGGCGTATTACCCTATAATTCACATTTTTTCGTTAGCAACAACTTGCCAACGACATGCATTTATACGCTTCCAGCAGAGCAGTTGTACAATAAAACGTTTGATTTTAACCCATTAAATATCTTTATAATGAACAATGTTCCCCTGATTAGATTTTTTCGGGCTTTTGGTATGTTATTATTTGTATATTTCAGGAACGGATTCCGTAAAATAT
>NW_022694860.1:2923-3832 GCF_011630105.1 Anneissia japonica | reverse complement strand
CTGATTCTGACTGAGATTTTGACACTTAAACAAACATATCTCAGCTTTAATCGAACGACCGCATTGTGCGAGATACGAAGTACAAAAACTAATCTCATTAGAGAGGGCGCACTTTATTGACTGTATAAAAGTATAAATAAAAGCGAGAGTATTCCAGTGGATGCGATCTACAACCTCAGAATTTGCCTAGTAACGATGAATTCGTCCAGAAAATGGTAATATTTTATGAGAAATAGTCTGTATTTCTCATTTTTTTTTTTTTTTTTTGCGTAAAACTAAAATTCATGCCAATATTTTTCCATGATTTATAATAATTGGAGTAATGCAAATAAATATTTTCTAAAAAATGTCAGTTTTTAGTGAAATCTTGCCGGGAATGGGGCTTTAACCCATTAAATATCTTTATAATGAACAATGTTCCCCTGATTAGATTTTTTTCGGGCTTTTGGTATGTTATTATTTGTATATTTCAGGAACGGATTCCGTAAAATATTTATGTTAAAATTACTTCTGTGTTCATTATAATTTTGTCTAAAGATTGACTGGTTCGACTATAAAGCTAAGTCAGCGTAAAACCGAAAAATACTCAGATTTTGAATTCATTTTTCGAATAGTTAACCCTCGTTAACCCTAAATTACTTAGTTTATTATAATCCTTAATCATTTATTAATTAATATCTGTTAAAATTAGAATTGGCGAATTTTGGCCAATTTATGAAAATTGAAGTTGAAATATACTATACTTTTATAGGTCATGTAAATGTTCCATTAAATTCGAAACGTTTCTTGGTGGAAAATATTAATATGTTTGATATTTTATGAGAGATAAATGTATCAGCTTCAAAATAGAAAAGATTGCGCAGCCATAGTGATTGACAGTATGTAGTGCGCATTGAGAAAAGAAGGTGC
>NW_022694860.1:0-2857 GCF_011630105.1 Anneissia japonica | reverse complement strand
TGGGACTTCAAAGGCATCGCGCAAACGTTCTTTACGCGCTGCGGCAACTTTGATCTTGGTTCATTTGCATAGCGCTGCGTGCGCGTAGCTTTGCCGAGTGATCTCCTTCTCAATAATACCTCCATGGTTAGAGCATGATAAAACAAAAAATAGGTACCTTTCAATATTTAATAATAGGCTCTATTAGGCCTATCTATTTTCTTCCTCCATGATTACAGTAACACTATTAAAATTCAGAGACGGACAAAAATTTACTTCCGCCATAATATATTGTTCAGTAAGCCTACGATTTCTGGATCACTTTTTGTTCAGGTCATCTATTAGGCTTGAAAATATCAATACAATGACGTTTGAGTAACAAAATTCATTGATTGTTTTTAATAATGTGTCACTTTGATACCAAAAATTATGTTGCTCTGAAACATGATAAAGCCAACTGAATAAAATGACCATCGTCCTATAAGGTCAAATTGATGATGTTGCAGGCGTTTATCATCCGAATATCCCTATTAGTAGGCCTATAATGTACTGTATACATTATTTTAATCGATTTCAACGATAAAATCGTTGCTATTACTACGATTTTAATGTTTTTCCATGATTATGACGTCATCTGATTTGATTTGTCAAAATATGTTGTTATCGCATAACTGATAAATCGTTATCGAATCGTTCCAGTTTAAAAACTTCTCTTATTTCTTTTAATCGTTATCGTTAAAGTATAAACAGGCCTTAAGGCAGAATTATAGAGGGCGCTGTTTTGGAATATGAGCACACATTCAAGACTCTTTAACAATATCTTCTCTAGTAGTAGAAGTTCATTTGTAAGTAAGCAAGTACAAACGAGTAATTACTGCTAAGATTGTGTATTGCTGTATTCCGTGTCGCCCCGGTAGTGTTAAAATCATGTCCTTGGCCCTGCCAGCCTGCCTTGTTGGCCTAGGCCTAGCCTCCCTACCTTAGTCCTACCTAGTGTAGTGACTAGGCTAGGCTAGTCCTAGTGATGAGTGGTGCCAAACAAACTCCTTACCTTAGGGTTAGCCGGCCCGCAGCGCAGGCCCCGAGCTCGCCTTGTTGTAGTCCTCGGCTAGGCCTAGGCCCTGGAGAGGACTACGGCCCCTGTTCTGTCCCTAAATTGTTGCAAGGAGGTCTTTTCCACGAATCTGTAGACATCTTGAAGTAATGACAAACACTGCGAATCAGCGATGCGTAACCAACAGAACAGAAATAAGATAAGCATTTGGACTGATTTTCTTACATCAATGATCATGTTTAAAAAAAAATCATAACTCCATAACAGGGCGTCGTATCCAAAAAAATGTCCAGTATATTAAAATAGGTATAATGCATTACAGTGACCTCAGTAGTACTAGGCCTAGTAATACTCTGGACTAGCATTGTTTTAGTTACCATATGAGAGTTTTCTGTGTTAAAAACTTGATTTACTATACTATACTAATTTATAAAACATAACTTGTACTTTATAATAAGAGAAATCTGTATATTTTCGGTACCTGGAACAGTAACAGCATGAAAGTGCTATGCTACTGCACTGTAAATTGTAATGCATAGGCCTATTTTAATACACGGTTTAAGCCGCCCAACTTGAATTAATGTGTGGTATTGTTATGCTGATCAGCCAGATAAACATAATATGCACATGCTCAGAAAAACAGCAGCTAGGCCTAGCTTATCTTGGTTTTGTTTGTGACGCACCACTGACTTAGGCTGTTTGTCATCAATTCAAGATGTCTACCAATTCGTGGAAAAGGCGTAATTTCATTCTAATTTGTTTTGGGTCTTTTTCTGCATTTTTATAAGCGGTTTTTATAGGCCGGGCCTAGCTAACCGATGTGATGTTCATTTAAATACTACAAAACAAAATCACATCAATTTAAAATCAAATTTGTAGACATACTTGCCTTATATCTTAACTTGCAGGTGATTTTATTGGTAGATTAGTTTGTTTTTAAGTGTGTAGTATGATTGATTTGCATGCATAGTGAAATTAGTACCCTTATTTTGCTTTGTTTTACAGCACTGTAATTCTCAGCTAGGCCTAGCTGTATGCCTAGCCGATAATCAGTGTGGCCATGGTGGTTAAGGAAAGTTTTGGTTTTCTGAGCATGTGCAGATTGCGCTTATCTGCCTCATTAGCATAACAATACCACACACAGGGCTAATTCAAGTTAGGTGGCTTAAACAGCCAGCTTCCTACCCTGGTAACAGTTAAAAGTCCTTGGTTTTAATGTACATCCCCGGATAAAGCCCGCCAGGAAATAGTGGATAGGCCCTAGTCCCGGCCCGGTAAGAATTCCCCACTAAAAAATAAGTGATTGGATGACGAGACCCACACTACTGTAGCAAATATACAGACAGAACGAGACACCAAAACAATCTGAATGTCTAGCCTATGTCTGAATCGGAGCACATGAGAGCTGGGCAGGAGCTAGGTAGGCCAAGGAGATGAGCTTGCTTGATGGAGGAAGCACTGCGCATGTGAATCACTAGTCAGATTTCTATGGAATTTTGGAGAAGTGCGAAAAAAAAAAAATAGTGTTATTGATTGATCATAGAAAAAGAAAATTAATTTATTGACTTAACTTAATTTATTCAGTATCAAAACAGAAATTAAATGAGAAAATTAATACAGTAGTAGGCCCCTAGAAACAGATTTCCTTGCCTTGGCTCACTGGTGTATTTTTTGACGCAAACTAGGTCAAATACACGGTTCACAAATTTTCACGCAACACACTCACATCACCCCGGTCCTCGTCATTGTGTGGTGGAGGTTTGAATTTTATTATGTACAGTAATTTATATTGTGATCTATAAAAAATGAAACCGTGATGATAGG
>NW_022694859.1:0-635 GCF_011630105.1 Anneissia japonica | reverse complement strand
TTATATTATATTCACAAATTTGAAAGTCATTTACAGATAATAATTATTGCACATACTTTACATTAATACAATCTTATTCCAAATTGATGGTAATTTTTTCCCAGAAAACTTTGCAAATGCTACTCATAATGTTAAGATGCACTGAATACAAAAACGGTCGATTTACAATCTACAATCTAATACGATCTACAACTTACATCAGAAATTTCCGACCTACTCTAGATCATGGAAAAACACTATCACATTTACATGAAGCTAACTACAGGATAATAAAAACAAAACGAACACATGATAAATGAGTGCCAGAAAACAGATAGACAGATGGAATTACTGAATTACTGTTATGTTGGAATATTTCCACTTTTCTTATGAATCCCTTGCTTCTTTACTCACTCATGTATTTTGATTTGCTTGAGTCGAGTGGTTGAGTGGTAAGGCAGGGGCTCCGCTAGCTACAGCTTTAACATCGGCGCTGGTTCCAGCAGCTCCTTGCCCATGGTTCGGTTGGTAGAACCAAGTCTTCTCGGATAAGGACTTAAAAATGGAGGTCCAGTGTATACATCTGGCTCATGTGCACTTTAAAGAACCCATTGCATCTTTTGGAAGAGTAGGGGGTTACCCCGATGTGGTGGTTC
>NW_022694858.1:0-916 GCF_011630105.1 Anneissia japonica | reverse complement strand
AAAATGTTAGTTAAAAAAATATATCCTGGGGTTCCTACCCGACTAATGTGATTAAAATGTCAATACAATTTGTTTTTCTAGATTCCTGGGATTGAGATAGATTACATCACGCATTTGGCAAGGTCTTTGGACTCACTGCTGGTGCCTCATCAATGTTTTTTTCATTTATGTCATTGTGAAAAGGCCCTAGAAAAAAATGTCTTTGGAAAAAATGAGGACCTTTGAAAATTTTGGGGGAGTCGTACGGCCTTCCCGACCCCCCTATGCAGATGAGTATAGGCCTACTTGGGTTGTGTATAGGCCTACTGGGGTTGTATAGGCCTAAATAAAATCTTTAAAAAGACTCATACACTTTATGTGATCGTATGGTCAAATTTGTTTTTTATCAATGAATATTGATGGGACTTTAACCCTTTCACTGCGTGTACCCGGTAATACCAGGTATAAACACATATTGTTGAATTGCATGTACCCGGTACTACCGGGTATGAAGAAAAAATATTGTTAAAAATCAGGAAGAGGTTCTGCACCCTCTATAGTTTTTTTCTACGAACTATAATTAACCTTTTATCGGAAAAAAGTGTTTTCGAGTGGTTAGGCGCAAAATGGCGGGTGCACGGCCTCAAAACAGACGGTACAATGTCGACGAAGCTATGGACCAGATCGTTGCAGATACGGATAGTGAAGATAACTTTGAATTGGATGATACTTGCATTTCTTTTCCCCCAGTCGACTATGATAGTGACGACAGTGATGATTCTAAGGACGAAAACGATGATTCTCTCAACTTGGGAGGCCCTCCACAGGGTTAAGGTGGCAATGCGTTGTCCGCAGATTTCCTTTCCACATTTCACAATAGAACAGGCTAATTTTTATAGTTCTAAAATAAAGTAACCGTATGATGTTTGCAACGATG
>NW_022694857.1:0-538 GCF_011630105.1 Anneissia japonica | reverse complement strand
AATGAATAACACAATCACGCTTTTGACTTCAAACGTTTTATTGTTCTCATGTTAAAAAAAAAAAACAAAACAAAAAAAAAAACCTAAGTTGTAGCTGGCGACAACTTCTGGGAGAAGAGCCAAACAACGACTCCGATCCTCATCAAAGAAACTATCATGATGACGGTGACTCGGCTGAATTCGATGTAATGTTTGAAGAATTCGGATACCAAGCCGAGGATAGCGAGTAAATGGGGCCTGTTCAATGGCTGACTGAAGGCGCAGACGATCCAGGGTATCAATGGCTAACGGATAATCAAATCATCAGTGGTGTGGAAACATCGCAGGAGCACGATTCATCTGATGATGAACAAGAAGTTAGTCACCTCCCAAGAGTCAACGCATCAACAGCTTTTAACGCTGCTGACAGCCTGCTGATGTGGCTGGAAGATAAGGGGATGTGGATTATATTCACCTAATACAAGTGAGGAAATTGCGAGATGAAGCTGCCAAACAGAGGTTCAACAATTTAAGACAGAAGTCGATGACGGATTTTTTC
>NW_022694856.1:0-547 GCF_011630105.1 Anneissia japonica | reverse complement strand
ATAATTGAGTGGTTCACGTCGAACTTTTAACTAGTTAAGTGGATGTATATCTAGATAAAAGTTCGGCGTGAACCAGGCTCAACAGTTTTACCAATGTAATCAAGGTTACATCCAGGACATTGAAAATGGTACACTACAGAACTTCTATACTCATTGGAAGTCATATCTTTAGTCGAAGTGAAGAAATTTTCTTGGTCTTCCATAGAGTAATAAATTTCACATCCTTTGTTAGTTTAACCTTTTAACTTTACTCATCATTCTGCGGAGAAGAATTTCTCCGTGTCTACCAATATACGGTACGTGTACCCATATTTTGTCTATAGTGTCATTATTATCTACATTCGGCCTATGTAAGTCATTGAAATATTTATACAACAGTTTGCCAACTAATTGTTTAGGAAACCCATTCCAAGACATGAACTTTCGAATGTTACTATTTTCTTTGTTATAACAAGTGGCTGAGTTACAAATTTCCTTAGCTCAAACTAGACTTCTTATCCAAGATACCTTATGGCTGAAAGGTACAAAACTGTCAAAATTAACATAT
>NW_022694855.1:0-1005 GCF_011630105.1 Anneissia japonica | reverse complement strand
TAAATCCTCCCCTGACCAGTCACTACCATCATCATGAGGATGATGAAGATGAGGACGACGAGAATAAAGATAAAGACAAGGGAGAGGATGATAGGGATGATTCTCATCATTCATCATCATCATCATCATCATCATCATCATCATCATCATCATTCTCATCAATCATTTTCTATCTTTCTTATCACCATCATCACAATCATTATCATAAACAACCATTATCATCAATCGTAATCACCATCATCTTCTTCCTCACCATCATCCTCATCATCTTTCTTCTCCTCGTCATCATCAACATCCTCCTTATAATTGAGAATATAATGAGGATGGGGATGACAATAAGGAAGATGATGATGATAATAATAATAATGACATTAGTATATTAAGAATAACAGTACTAACGCTAATATTAATGTGAATTATAAACTATAATTTTTTTAAACGCATAAGAATAATGATATATTATAGGCCTATTAATAATATTATAGAGTAACATAATAGTGTACTAATGATGATGAAGAAAAATTTAGTGTAGAAAGATTACATTTAAATAAGTAAACATTTCCTATAATCTTGGAATTCGGTGTGTTGACGTCATCATTCCAAATTTGCTTGGGAGGTGGGGAGTTCACATCTGACAGGCCTAGACTCCCATCGTCCGATGCCTCGACAAGGTTGCCACACCAGAAATAATGATTTGCTTATCCATATAACATTAATTTGATTGCCAATCCCTAATATTTTGGCTTAAAATCAAAATTTTGGGCCATGCAAAGCTAAAAAGAAACTCTCCCATAAGCCCAGGGAAGTTTATTCCGGGACTCTGACCGAGGGTCTAGTCGGCCCTGTGTTTGGACCCACCTTATCAGAACCCCTGGGGCCAACACTGAACGACTATAATGGGTAAGTATTTAACTAGGGTCCTGTCTGTTTTTCACAGTTATAGAACAAACCTAAAAGTGACTAAAAAAAATTGGTATGTTAAAGCAAAATTTCACTATTATATAT
>NW_022694854.1:0-1333 GCF_011630105.1 Anneissia japonica | reverse complement strand
AAGCATACTTAAGTTTTGTAGTATGTCTCCGGCTTCCTCGCAGAATGTGATGATTACATCTGCTAGCATCATGTCTAGAATTAACAGAGAAATAATAGTGAGAGAGGTTAACACTTGGTTTAGCCATGATATAACTATTATTATTAATTTGTCAACACTGTATTTGTATTGTTGTATATTACCATTTTATTGAAAATATATAAATAATAATAATAATAATAATAATAATAATAATAATAATAATAATAATAATAATAATAATTATTATTATTATTATTATTATTATTATTATTATTATTATTATTATTATTATAATAATAATAATAATATTAAAAAAAATAATAATAATAATAACAATAACAATAATAATAATAAGTAGCTAGGCCCCTAGCATAGCGCAAGGCCCTAATTGTACTAAAAACCAGCTACTATAGGCTAGGCTAACTACAGTACAGACAGACAGTAGGCCTAGGCCTAACTATTCAACTAAAGTTAGCTACGCCTGGCCTAGGGCCTAGGTTAGGCCTATGTTAGGTGTAGTACAATGTAAGATAAAAGATAGGGTAGGCCTAGGCCCATTCTACCCTGTTTTTTTTTTAATTATTATTATTTTTTACATTAGTATGGTTGTATCGTATTCTTATCTTACCTTTTCTACGAACACTGCATCATCAGGGCGAATACAGATCATTTCGGTCGCGCTTCATTTCGGTCGCGGTTTGTTTTCAACAAACGTTAAATTTAATATAACTAGGCCTTTCAAGTTCGTCAATCGGTTTATCATACTTTTTTATTTATGTTTTGTTGTATTTATAATAAGTAACAACAGGCTACTTAAAAGCAAATAAAATTAAAACTATTATTACTAAACTATCAATTAATATTATCGGACGGTTTTAATTTCGTTTTGTTATGAATCCTACGTTTTCTACTGCATAACAAATACAGCAAATAAAATAAATATTAAAATATGATATGATGTTATATATATTATTATTATTATTAATATTATTATTATTACTATTATTATTATTGTTATTTATTTACATTGTATCTGGAAAAAATAGCCAATTTGTCATTTAAATTACTGTAACATTAGTTTATTAACAATTATTTTTATTAGTATTAATTTTGTTATTGTTTTTATTTTCGTTTTATGAATCCTACGCTTTCTACTACATAACGAATACAGCAAATAAAATAAATACTAAAATATATGATGTTATATATTATTATTATTATTATATTTTTTTTAATTTACATTGTATTTGGAAAAACCAGCCAATTTGTCATTTAAATTACTGTAACATTAGTTTATTAACAATTATTTTTA
>NW_022694853.1:0-550 GCF_011630105.1 Anneissia japonica | reverse complement strand
GATGGATATCTGACATGTCATTACTTTTTCAATTAAAAATGCTTACGAAAAAAATCTCGCAAGTGATTCTGGTGGGAATCGAACCCACAACCTCCAGATAACCTAGTCTTAACCACTCGACATTGTGCTTGCGGTTGGTGGCTAGTATATTGAATCCGATCCTCAATGATTGACCTAACGTTTTACAGTATGTTATAGAAAATTTAAGATAGATCGTTTTACCTAAAAGAAGGGCCTCAATGTGTAATGATGTTGAAAGAATATGTTTGTAATAAGTAAAGCCATGAGGAAAATGCTTATATTCAGTTTTTAAAAAAAACGAGTGTGCCCATATATAAGATAAGAGCATTTCTTGTTGAGGTAGGCCAATTTCCTCTAAAAATTGCACATTTAGGGAGTTTTGATCAAAACGAAATTAGAATTAAAAAAACACAAAAAATGTTCGCGCGCTTCGCGCATTTGTTAGGGTTAAAGCTTGTGCTTGTCCTCCTTTGCCTTCCAAGTTATTTAAACACATAATAGTCCCAAACTTGAGAAAGAAAAATTAAGA
>NW_022694852.1:0-671 GCF_011630105.1 Anneissia japonica | reverse complement strand
CGCCTGTTGGTGAGGGGGTAATTATCATTCATAATATTTATCATATATAATTTTTTTTAAATTTATATAGCAATATGATGACGTCACAATGTCCCATCAGCTATTATGATATATAAAATCATATCTACTGCTCATGTGTTTTCAGAATATGTAATAAAAATTGGGGTCACCTTTCATCCTAAGGAACAATAACTGATTAAAAAAAGACATGATATAAAGCATATTTTAATTTTGACGCACGCGAACGCTCGCGTTATTACGCGTGCACAAAAATATAAGGTACATAACATTACATATTGATCATTCAAAATTATTAGGAACTAAGGAACTTAAAACATTAAACAATGTGTATGTCTAATGGAGTCCCATTAAATTAGGTATTAACTGTAGTAAGTAACATTAATTCTCTTCTAAATATGCATCAAAACAGACACATAGATTGTTTACAAAAAAAAATATGTACATTATATACTTCTTATTGGCCCTTCCTGCAATTTGGTTAGTGCTCAACGACGCTTTCTCTTGCTTCAAAGCCATGTAGACTGAAAGCGCTTCCGGCGTTCCATATCTAATCTTACACGTCATCTACGAATTCTTATTTTATTGTATACGCAGCGTGAATGTTGTTTGTAAAGGTTATCATTTTAAGTGAAATAATTAGTACTAAGTGT
>NW_022694851.1:0-2213 GCF_011630105.1 Anneissia japonica | reverse complement strand
TGTGTGTAAATTAAAACAATAGAAATAATTAAATGTCTAGGACGTACCGGTAACAAAAGAAATGACATCAGTAGGCCTATATGGTGTTTGTCATTGAAGCAAAAAGGTGTGTATACGATATAATAGACATGATGTTACGGTTATATTGTTTTCAGGGTATGATGTCATGCTATGCATTTGTTAGTGTATGTTGTGCTAAATATCTATAATATCCTTATTAATTTTTAAAAATAAGTTTTATTTTCCAAAAAAATATAATGAACCTGTTGGCACAACGGTTGTGTTGTGGCTCGGACTCTCAACCTTGTGGGGGTGGGGGGGGGTTCGAAACCTCTGCTGTTCAAGTAGCTTATGTCCTTCGGCAAGACACTTTTTTCTACGTCTGTCTCTCTCTACCCTGGTGTATGAATGGGTACCAGCATATTCTGGAAAGACCTTGCACAGTCTGGCCGAAACGCCAAGGAGAGACGGACACACCGGCTTGTGAGCCCTGGAGAGCTTCAGGCTCCGAGGCCTGGAGAGTTTCAGGTTCCGACCTTTACCTTTCCGTCATCCTGAATTACATTCAAACACTTATACTGAATGATACTTCAGAATACTGTATACCAACTCACTTTTTTTTTCTTTTTTTTTTGTCGTTTTTCCCACATATTTGTCTAAAATTAAAATTAGAAATTATTTTAAAAATTCGAAATCGCCTAATGTCATTTAATAAATTTATTATAATAATGTCAAATTAATTACTGTAATAATAATTTATTTATTTAATAATTTATAGTTAATCATGTTGTGTGTGTGTGTAATTTTTGCTTTCTTTTCTTTTAATTATTATTTTTGAATTATTATTTTTTTTATTATTATTCATATGGTTTTTGTACGGATTAGCACATCCGCTTTTGCTATTCCTTCGCACTGATTAGGGTTTTCTTGATATATTTCTTGTTATTTTGTTCTTATTTTTAGGTTATGTTATGCATTTGTTAATTTATTTTATGTTCTACTATTACTTTAGGCCTCCATTAAGTTTTCAACACTTAGTATAGTCATACTTTGTACACTAAATATATTTTGTTGCACGAATAATTGGATTATTGCTAAAAAAGAAAATATTTACATTGTAAATGCATAATTCATTCCATAAGTGTAACAAATTCTCCTCCAGAGTCTAGAAATATGACAATACTAATTGCATTGCAAGTTATTCACATTCCCTTATCTTCTGTTAAGATGAAAAAATGTCTAGGCTAAGCGAGTACCTTAAAAACTGGTGTGGGTGGTCATATTTTAGAAAACACACAGTGGTTTTTTTTCAGCATTCTTTATAGGTTTAACATATTTTGGTCTAAAAATTCCACTCTTTTTTTTTTCGGACAAGTAATGTCATCCCCGGCAACGGAAATCCCGATATTTAGGCCTAAACAATGAAGTGTGAAGATGAATGAATATTTGGCAACGAATAAGGTGTCAGTGTAATCATTCCATTCATTGGTTCATAGCTATAATAGGCTACAGAGACTAGTGTAGGGCCTATATGCTTATGGTGTTACTTTCAAACACGTTACAATAAGGGTAAGCATTTGGAGTTTGATCAGAATTAAAATCAAATTTATTTGTCTTCTTGAAATTAGGCCTACAAGGTAATAAAATTGGCATTCACTAATATTCAACAAAATATCAACAGAAATTAGAGTGTCGATAACGGGCACGGTGCGTTTTAGAACGCGGACGGTGGGCGAGGGCAAAATTAACCAGTTCTGCCAACGGACTAACCTTTTCCTTGCCTTATTTTGCATGTATACGTGTACAGACCGCAGGACAAACTGCTTTGTGTTTACTACACAACGCGGATTTCGGCCCGCCTCGACTGTCAAATTTGAACATGGGCAGTCGAGTCGTTGGATGCTTCCGTAGTCGGAAAAGTGCCGGCAAATCTAAATTTCATGCCGATTGTAATCGGTTTTATAGGCATACTGTACGAAATCGTGTTAATTTGAAAATTAAAGTCAGGGGCGGATACAGGATTTAGCAAAAGGGAGGGGCCAATGTAAAGATGGACGAAGATGTGTATAAGAGACTTTGGGAGGGGTCCGCCTCCAAAAATAGGAAGATTTTTTGAAATGGTACGCCCTTAAAAGCTCTTACAGGGCATCATAGGCGTAGATCCCGGGGGGGATGGAGGGGATATATCCCCCCCAATATTTGACAAGGGGGGG
>NW_022694850.1:0-508 GCF_011630105.1 Anneissia japonica | reverse complement strand
AAATATTCAAAACAAACGGCCCTTTTCAGAGCAACCATAAGTAAAAAGACTATAACAATAAACAAGCCATAATGTAACATATTTTCATTAAACAGCAACATTGATTGAGTCTAATACCAGGTTGTTATAATCTAAAACCACGTGAACTGAGTGAGATGAACAACTACCAATGGTGCTCAAAGTAATTGCTTTCCTCCTTAACTTCGTGTGGCACACCATGGAAAAAATTGTCTGGTCGAATTTTCTACACGAAGCTGAGTAGGCATAGTTTCGTACACGAACGCTAATTGGTTGGCTTGCCCAGTGCAGTGCACATGGTTGCTGTTTCACGTACACAAACGCTAATTGGTTGGCTCGCCCAGTGCACATGGGTTTAGTTTGTCTCAACAGGCCCAGACAACACTGCCACAGCTCTGTTGTTTACAATAGGCACGAAGGGGAATTCCCAAGTTATACCTTTGTCGTATAGGTAATCTTACAATATTTTCATGTTCTTTAGTTAAATAAA
>NW_022694849.1:0-1093 GCF_011630105.1 Anneissia japonica | reverse complement strand
CCCATATATGGGCACATCACATTTTTTTGTCACATAAAATTTGATAGTGTAGACAAAGCTTAACATTGTTACAATTTATTGTCGTGTTCCTCCCCTATAGTAACATCTTATTATTCAGGGATCAACTAAATAAACTTCCTCAATTTCTTTATATTGCAAAAAACAAACCATACTGTAAAATAATAACTATTTTATGCATCAATATGATTTTAAAATTTATTTTAAATTTGTTCAATTTTTTTATACTGTTCTTTCAGGCCTATTGTTTTTTTGATTTGTCATCATCTTCTGGCTTTATTCCACTCCAATTATTATTGTATAATTATTATTTTTATTCATTTTACCCTCCTATATTAGTAAAAGTGGACCAAATAATTTGCTCTTGGTTGGGTTTTGGAAATATTATTTTGTTCAGCAATAAAATTAATATTTATAATTTTTCTAAACTATTTGTTCAGGCCTTAGAAAAAGAGTTTGAGCCATCGGGAAAGAAAAATTATTGTGAAGTTGTGCAGGAGTGGGCAAAAAGTATGTTTATTGGGTGACTTCGTTGACACCTAGCGGATCCAATTTAAATGCTTGAGAAGTTTATGAGCTTAAAGAATCATATTCAAAACATTTATACTGGGCATTCAGAGCACTTCCCAAATTGCTTTCATCCTCCCATACAGGAAAAAAATTGGAAGAAATGGCGAAAAAACCCAGTTATAAAATATAAGCTTATAGCAGAGGTAATCTAGTTGTGTAGCAGTGGGAAGAAAGACCCACAAATCTCCATTCCACAACTCAGTTCTCCACCACCACCTGTTTAGCATACCAGAGAAAGATGTAGCAATAGCTAAACATCTTTCAAGATTTAGCAGTCTCACGTAAACAAGAATCTCAAACCAAAAGGCTCTTTTCAGAGCCATTATTTAACAAAAGAGAAGCAGTTGTATAGTCTGCGTTTTTTTTTTTTTTTTTAATTATTTCATTTAATTTGTTCACTCACATACACATACATAATACTGTACAACAAAACAAAAAAACCTTAAAGCCCCATTCCCGGCAAAATTTCACTAAAAATGACTTTTTTTAGAAAATATGCATTTGC
>NW_022694848.1:0-1031 GCF_011630105.1 Anneissia japonica | reverse complement strand
TAAGGTCGTAGATCCGAAATCGAAACCAAAGCTTATAAGTACGATGGTAATGTCTTAAGTTTATATACCTAGTTAGTCTAGTAAGTTTGTTAATAATCTCCAATATTGACATGTTTAAGTTTTCTATCAATTTTTGCAGTATTATTGCTGTACGGTACCCGATGCTACTTTGAAATCGGATTCAACATTAGACATTAAGCGCAAGCTCGGTGGTCTAGTTGTTATGACCCTAGGTTAGTTCTGAAAATGTGGGTTCGATTCACAACTGAATCACTTGCGAATTATTTTCGCAAGTATTTTGGAACGTACTGAGTAATTCAGTACGATAACACGTAGGGCAGGTGTGCCAAAAACATCAATCCTATTTTCCATTATCTATATTTCATTATCGATATAGTAACACATAGACCTATCAAAGTTTAATTTTTTTTTTTTGTAGGTCCCCTGAGGCTTAAAAATGGTTGTATTAGTTTTCCACTCGTATTCCATTCATTAACCCATTGCACAAATTCATCATAGACGGCTTACTGAATCTGATAGTACATTCAAGCGCACCGGAAATAGTTGGATTCATTCTAATTCTTTTAATAATTTTATGGAAGGGTGTAGTATTTTTCAGTACTGTTAGAGACGCCTATATTTATTTCTGTTTTAAAAATAGTTATTGTTTTGTGATTTTAGTTGTATTTTGACCTATATATTGTAAATTTAAACTTGTCTTACACCCATTGACGTCAGAAAAAAAAACGGTTATAGAATTTTGTAAAGCTAATAATACAATACAAAATATAAATAGATTACATCTTGACCTTTCCATATTGTTAGCAAAATCAAACAGCAATAGACTGCACACCTATATGTATTTATAGTAGTTTCAAATAGTGATTGACCGAGATAAAACGCCAATTATCGCCGACAAAGTACACATGAAGCTAATTTTACTAAACTACATATAAACAATAAAATCAGTGCAGTGCACCCTCCATTTCGAGACCGCTCTATTTCCAAGACCCCTCTAATTAAAGACCACT
>NW_022694847.1:0-590 GCF_011630105.1 Anneissia japonica | reverse complement strand
TATATATATATATATATATATATATGTATAATGTATATTTAAAAATATTAACTTTATTTTATAATGGATATATACAAAGGTTAGGTCTAAATATTGGTATTCTTCAAAGTGTTTCATGGTATTCGTTTCTTATTATTTTTTTATACATAAAAACGGTTTCAATATAATTATCTATCATATCATGACTTATATACATATATGCCTATATATATATAGGTATATATATATACATATACAATGTAGATTTGTCTATAACTCATTAAGTATTGTCATTATTATGTTATTGTCGTTATTATTGTCATCGTTATTATCATCAGTTATATTGTACCTTCTCATATTGTTAGTGTTAAGTTTATTTTAATATTATTTTTATTAATGCAGTTTATATTATTGTTATGGGTGTAAATGAAAAAGAAATAACAACGGCAACAATTTAAAACACTTTATTTTGGCATAGTTCGGCTTTGCATTCAAATCAAAATTATTTAGTAAATACACAGTAATTTGGGGCCGAGTTGACCACTTTGAGCCGAGTTGACTACTTGGGGCCGGGTTGACTAGGGGCCGAGTTGACATGGGGCCGAGTTAAC
>NW_022694846.1:0-1954 GCF_011630105.1 Anneissia japonica | reverse complement strand
GGCTCCATTTCGTGTTAAATCTTATATAACCTATTTTGAAATACCATATTTTTAATTTATAAAGGTTTCCTGTGTTTTCAATGTAATTGTATAATTAAAAAGCCCTAAGACTAAGACTAGGCAAGACTTGGTGTATTATTGTTATCGTTCATCAATCTATGTCATTATCATCATACAGAAAAAACATGAAAACTCTAAAACATCATTAATTTAACATGCATGTAATTTTTTATGTTATTATGCATATTAAAATTCAATAAGAAACATCCCATTAATTACCTAGCTATCATGTGACCATAGCCATGGTCCAACCAATGTGATACTTCTATGATACTGTAGGAAAAGTAACGACTAGTTACATTGTATATACCATAAATGTTCGAATAAGCACCGCACCAAACCTGATTTTTTTCACTCCGCCCTTGAATAAGTGCTGTGGCGCTTAATCAAGAGTATAATATTACCCTGTGTACAATAAACTACTTTGAGAAACACAGTTTTACATACAATGTATACAGTGTTAAAATGAATAAATGAAAACACAATGAACACACAAGCACATTTCTTTATAAACGTTTCTTTACTATAGCGTAGGACCTATGATAGGCCTACTGAACTTCAGGAATACGCAAGATAGGTAACATGGGAACGGGCATTGAAAGCGCCATGCCAATATTGAGAAATTGACTAAGTAAAGAAACTATTTATGTAAAAGTATTAGAATAACGCATTACTCACAGAGCCATTATGCCGAATTGCATTGGCCTAATATGCCACTATTTGTTGCCAGAGCAGCCTAACACAGGCGCTAACTGTAATAGTAGCTTCATGTTTACATCACCACACAACAAGGCTGAAATCACCCACAGCATTGAGGTACTGTAACCCCCAACTCTTAGTGTTCTTTCTCAACTGCACACAAGCCAGATATGATAGGACCTCTGTCCGCAAAGACCTGGTTCTACTAACAGAAACCTGGGTAAGGATTAACCAATGTCAAGGCTATAATTAGCAGCGCCACTCGACTCGTAGCAAAGCATTAAATAGCTTAAGATTATGATTAACTTGCTTGACAAAAAAATGTATCAAATCACATAGGCAAAAGATACAACAAGAATACAGCTTGTAATTTCTGGCATTCCTTCCAACATTTTAGAGGCAAAATATTGTTTTATGTAAAAATTATGGCAAGTTAATGCAAAAAAATGTATTAAAAATGGACATAAAGCTCTAAGTTTTAGGAGTCTTCTTGGAGACGGTTAGGGTGGCAGTACTGTATTCATACTGTCCATATGGGGATCATCTCAAATTATTTTCAATAATGATGTTATTCATGTTACATATTCACAAGAATTACCTTAACCATTTTGGTCACATGCTACATTAACATTATTAAAGAACATGCCCAAAGGCAAATACAATAGCTTAAGTGATTGCTAAAGGTCCTTGAAAAATTAATCAAAACTAACAAAATTAGAATCTCTAAAAGAAAATGCTTAGCAGTAACAAGATTTCAGCTGAAACAGTACGTTGTTGAAAAGATCTCATATACAAATCCTGTATGTCATATTGTAGCAATCTTCAACGTTCTTTTAAACAAATGGGAAAAATATTAAGGCTAATCCAATCATTCAATCCGAACAACTTGTGGAACAATATTGATGAGACCACACAGAATAACATTTTAAAAAAGATAATTTTAACATAATTTTTAAGTACAGTTTATTTGGTAGTACAATATGTTTTTTTTGTTTTTTTTGTTTTTTTTGTTTAAGCTTTTCTATTTGATATGATAGTTTATGGCAAAGTTATGGGCAATCAACATTAGGATACTTGAACGTTACGTTCACGTTCTTTGAAGGTGCATGTCCATTCGCTCCTTAGCAACAGGTATTCATTCTACACTGAATTAGTTGAAAACTTGGCACAAATGTTTATTTATTACATTAGTGTA
>NW_022694845.1:0-803 GCF_011630105.1 Anneissia japonica | reverse complement strand
CGTAACGCCCGTCTCCGGGCTCATTGCCAGCCGCTGGCGCATAGCAAATGCAACGCATTCTACTAAAACGCTTGCAGTGTCGTAGAAAAGTATTTTTCATTGGGGGGATGATTGGCGTGTTAGCCAGTGGCGGGGGAGAGGGAAGATTGCCCCTCCCCTGACGGTTTTTACCGGGCTGACCAAGCCGCCGTACCGGGCTAGGTAATAAGAGAAAAGAAAGAGGGAGAGGGAGGGAAAGAGAAAGAATTGGAAAAGAAAAGGAAAGGAAAATAAAAAGAGAAGAGAAAAATAAAGACGAGAATAAAAAATAAGGATATCATAATGACCAGATTCACAACACCATGCAACCCCTTCTCCACTTCAAAAACTGTCATAACTCCTTGATCTATGCTGCCCGATGGCGTATCCGTTTAAGTTATTTAAACACATAATAGTCCCAAACTCAAGAAAGAAAAAATTAAGATAGATCGTTTCAACCTAGAAGAAGGGCTTTAATGTGAATTGATGGTGAAAGAATATGTTTGTAATAAATAAAACCATGATGAAAATGCTTATATTTAGTTTCAAACACACGTGTATGGCCTATATTATCAATAAGATAAGCCCTATGTCGTATTGTTTTCTATATGGGGAGTGGGGTGCGGTGGGTATGATAAATTACTAACCAGGAAAATAAATACCCCCTGACCCAAGACCCCAGTTACGCGCCTGGCATTAGCACCAATGTGTGCCCTTGTGCGGACACTGGATGTGCCCCCCCCCCCACCCCCTCTGAAGCTGGAAACCTTGTTTTTGCAAAATAA
>NW_022694844.1:0-504 GCF_011630105.1 Anneissia japonica | reverse complement strand
CATTTTCACAAGTGTACAAACAGTACTCTTTTTCGGTACCCCTCCACTCTGAAAGTGTACAAAAATGTTGATTTTAGACAAACCATTCTCCATTTTTTGTGTAGTCAAATAAAGCAATTTACTTGGTTGCTTAAATACGATATAAGGATTATAATTTCACCATTATTTTACATATTGCATGTTATTTTGTTATTTTGCCCGTCGACAAAGCATTATGGTAGTCGTTCTTTTTCTTGGGCTTCTGTCTTTCTTTGGAATGCTCTGCCTATTACAATTCGACAGGCAACTTCCATTGATGATTTTAAGGCAGCTTTAAAAACTCACCTTTTTAGCTTGTATTTTTCTTAATTTTTTTTCCCGAATTTTATTTTTACTGTTAAGCGCATTGAGGCTTTAGCATAATGCGCTATATAAGCCAAAATTATTATTATTATTATTATTATTTTGAATCAATTTTTATGCATGTAAAAGTGTACAAATTTGTCTACTTCCTAAGTTCCTTCC
>NW_022694843.1:0-561 GCF_011630105.1 Anneissia japonica | reverse complement strand
CAGATTTACGGACTTGTGGCGATTCGCCCTTTTCTCCTTTTGATCCATTGTTCCCTTGTGGTCCTTGTGGTCCTATTTGTCCAAGCGGGCCTTGTTTACCTGGAGATCCTTCGCTTCCTTTATTGCCTTTTGAACCTTCATTTCCCGGTTCTCCTTTTCCGCCTCTATCTCCTTTTTCACCTCGGACAAACTCACCTCTGTCACCCTTACTACCAGATGGTCCAGCTGGACCCAACCCTCCAGATGTTCCTGGAACTCCAGGAATCCCAGGTTGCCCAGGCGGCCCGTGGCAGCACATATTACAAGTTTCATGGACGTTTTTTTCAGGTGTTGTAGTCGTAGACAAGCTTTCTGGTAGGCAAGTTAATAGACTGATCAAACCAATTAAGAGTGCACATGATGTCAAAGATGGATTCATTTGTATTCTAAATATTAAAAAAACGAAAGAATTCTGTTCATTATTTGGAAATTGCAACCCGGTTGGTTAAATCTATCAATGCAAAGTAAATTTTAAAATGAATTGAAATAAAAGTGGACACATTCTCTTTTTACGCTACCACA
>NW_022694842.1:0-794 GCF_011630105.1 Anneissia japonica | reverse complement strand
ATTTCCAGTAAAACAAAATTTAGAAAGTTTATAAATGAGGAGTTTATTGTCGACTATGTCAAAGGTCTTTGAAAAATCAGTGTATATGACATCACATTGTGTTTTATTGTCAAATGCTTGATATGCAAAAGAAATTAATGTTGCAAGGTTGGTGGTACATGATCTATTTGGTATGAAGCCATGCTGAGCAGGGGAGAGAACGGGTAAGACGTGTTGAAATAAATAGTTAAAAATTAATCGTTCAAAAATTTTAGATATAGTTGGTAATATAGATATTGGGCGGTAATTAGTGACATTTTCATTTCTACCATTGATATCTATGGGACATATATTAGCCATTTTCCATGCTTGTGGGAACGTGCCTTCACGTATTGCCCAATTTATTACTATATAGACGAACCTCTCTCCAAAATCAAGAAGTACTCCGCATGGGCAACGATCATTCGTTTAACCATGTGCTTGTTTCACAGATGCATTTATGCTTTGCGCTGATTGGCTATGCACGCTCCATGGTTTTAGCATTGTAAACCAGCCGCCACACTGCTGCCAGCTTTTGATCGCGAGTGCGCAATACACGAACGAACGTATAAGACGTGATTCCAACAGATAAATTACGAACGCATAAGATGGGTATGATTTAAACAAATAAAAAAAAACAAACACATTAGACGGACATGAACGAATTTATGAACGATATGACAGACAAGAATTAAAAAAAAATAAAATAACAAAAACATAAGACGGACATCATGAAAAAATTCATAAAGGAACGAACGTATAAGACGGACATGATT
>NW_022694841.1:0-928 GCF_011630105.1 Anneissia japonica | reverse complement strand
ATGTTTTCGATATCAAGGACTATCATGCAGCCATCAGAAATTATGTCAGAATGCCACCATTGAATATTAAAGATTGCTGCCATACTATTTCAAGATGGCCGCCAAGTTAATTATTGATAATGTTGTAAATATCGTCATATCTACAACACTTAGCACTGTCAAAGATCTCTACTCGTGTTTTCGATATCCGGGAGTATCATGCAGGTATCTGAAATTATGTCAGAAGGCCGCCATATTGAATTTCAAGATGGCTGCCATATAGGATATCAAGATGGCGGCCAATTTTTTTTTTTTTTTTTTTCATATTTACATATGTAAACTACCAGCACTGTGAATCAAGATTGTGTATATGTATAATTAGGGATATCATGCAATCATCAAACATTTCATAATCATAGTGAGACCTGCCTATGGCAGTGAAGTAACACCATTTAGAAAGAAGTCTGACAACTGCCACGTTGGATTTCAGGATGATTGCCAATTAAGAAAGGTACATGAAAGAATGGAAATTAAAAAAAGTAATAGAAAACTGTTAAGGATTAACAAATTGGTAATCAATCGAAAGTAATGAAAATTAAAAAAATAAGTAAATAACTGCTTTGTATGGTATGAGAGCAAGTGCAGAGGGAGAGAGATAGATGCTGATATTAAACATCATTTATATTAAAGCTAGTTTTAGCATGAATGAAATTATATAAACATAAATCAAATATTCAAATTAACGGTGTGAAGACACTAATATCGAATAGACCTCATGTCTATGAGATGGCTAATTATCATTTTCAAATGATATATAAACATATGTAAATATTGAAAGGGAAAGAAACGGAAAAGAAAATTAAAGGAAGGAAAAGAAAGAACGAAAAGGAAAGGGAAAAGAAATAAAAAAGAATAGAAAATGAATATAATGGAGAAAGTGAAAAGAAAT
>NW_022694840.1:0-557 GCF_011630105.1 Anneissia japonica | reverse complement strand
CCGTGTTTTACCTGACATAGGCCTAACCATGAGTCCACGAAGGAAGGGTAGGTCCAGGGAACAACATGGAAGTGATACAAATGCTAATGAAGCAGAATTAGCGAGAATAAAAATTTTAGAATTAGAGGCTCAGAAAAGACAGGAGGAACGGGAACAAGAAATGGCTCGTATGGAACATGAGCTAGCCCTTAGGGATAGAGAATTAGAACTCGAAAGAATAAAGGCTGGGCGTAACACAAACCCAGGCAATGACAATAGCTCAAACCTTAATATCCCAAAATTAGAAATTCCTAAATTGCATCCGCAAGATAATATTGATAGCTATTTAAAATGCTTTGAGCGTTTAGCGACGGAAAATATGTGCATGTGGGTATCTATGTTAGCCCCAAAACTGACGGGAAAGGCCAAGGATGCCTATACAAATTTTCCGGATGTAGGTCATATTAGATATGATGAATTAAAGAAGGCCATTTTAAACAAGTATGAACTTAACGCTGAGGCATATAGGAGAAAGTTCTTCGGTTGTATGCCGGAAGAACAGTCGTTCAAAGAGTGGG
>NW_022694839.1:0-954 GCF_011630105.1 Anneissia japonica | reverse complement strand
ACAATTATTTTCTGATAATAAAAATTAAATGCACTTTTAGCATTCCATTTTTATATATAAAAAGTTTATAATGCAATATCAAAATAGATATTCATACATTGTATTTTTATTAAATTTTAAAAGTTGAATATATTTAAAATGTACTAACAATTTTCTTGCAGGTGGAAATCCCTTGATATGTTCTTTGGGAGAATACTGATTTCTAAAAAAGGATTATATTTGGATATTTCTGATAGGATTTAATAGAACTTTCGAGCTTGTGGCAGGCAATGTGGACCTGTTCGTCACACCCTATTCACTCAACAGACTCAAACCCATATGTCATCAAATAGACACAGCAACAGCATAATATATAATTAATGTGGACGTAATTTATTTTTGCTCTTTGGTGTTGCAAATTTAAATTGTGTGGAGATATTATTTGCTACAGGATTGCCTGACATTTTGATGATTTCAAACTAGCAGAATTGACTACTGTAGCTGGGTAACACTCAAGTTGTCTGCTGGTATGCTAATGCAACACCTCTTTTTTATTTTCTGTATGTTATATTTTTCATTTAATTTCAAGTGATTGTTAATTAATTGTGCATACTCTTTGAGGAATCATAGTTTGCTTAAAAAGAAATAGGAAAATAGGAAAAAAATAATGAACAAACCCCTGTGAATCAATCGTGCCATCTCACAAATACCGGTAGTTTTTTTAAAAGCCTTGTATCATTGTATATTTATAATTTGTTTAAAATTAAATTCATGACAAAAAATATGACTCCTGTGTAGTTTATCAGGTTTTATGTTTTTATATGTTGTAATTTATCCATCAATGTGTAAATCAAGATATCATTTTTAATGATCTTTATTGAATAAAGTAAATACCAAAGTGAATTAATATTATTATTATTATTTAAATTTGTAAAGATAATAGAATTCCAGTTTTTCTTATTTTAAACTAAAGAA
>NW_022694838.1:0-2504 GCF_011630105.1 Anneissia japonica | reverse complement strand
CAAGATGCTCCTTGATAGGACAGTCAGGTACCTGATGGGGAGAAAGGAGGTATAACAATAATAATATTATTTTTATACCTCCTTGATGGGGAGGGATAACATCAGGTACATCATAAATGAAACTTCCCAGGCCCCATCTTTGGTCACTGGGTGAAATTCTGTTAAGTGAGTAGTATAACTTTAAAGATACTCTCTCTGGGGTGTTAAGCTAATCAATTTCAATTATAAAATTAAATATTTTAAGTGCTTAATTTGTTTAATGAGGGCAGAAAAATAAAGTAAAATATTACATATACAAAAGATAACAAGCTACTTGGGGCTTTGCATGAGTCATTACATTATATTTCTCATGGTACCCATTTCCCTTTGTCTGAAAATTAGCAGGCTAGTTACGACCTATAGCAACACAACTCATCCCTGAACTACCGAAACATACCTGCTGTTGAAGTGCTTCGTCGCCAGTGGGCATATATATTATAAACTGGCTCCTACGAGATAAAACGATGAAAGACTTCAATATCGTCGATCGTGAATATTAAAAGCAGCCAATGTTGACCTGAAACATGAACAATATTATGAGCTGCGCAGTAAATAACATGTACCAGACAATACAGTAATTGTTTTCTTCACGCTTCAATGGGTTTGACCCGGGTTGACATGAACCCTGGAAGTGGCATGTGGCTAGGCTGCTACGAACAAGCTATAATATAGTTATAGGACTAAACGTTGACGATAAAAGAAAAACATTGTATAAATAAAAGTAAAGTATTTTTTAATTTATGTTGTGTTCTAGTCAGTACATTTACTATTAATTATAAATTATAATTTGCTAGGGAGGGGGGAGTAAATTGTTAATAATTGTTGGTAGGCCTAGGCCTAGCTGTGTATGCGCCTCCCTCCCTAGACTAGCTAGTAGTAGTAGTAGAGGAGAAGGCCTAGGAGGATAGCAGGCCTAGCTAGATAGATAGCGATACATACGATAGTAGTATTGGCCCTAGGCCCTATTGTACATACCGTGCACAATTTGAAACTTTTGCACAATTTGCAAATTTTACAAGAACTTCCTTGCGCAATTTGAAAACTGTGTAAGGATTTCTTCGCACAATTTGGAAAACTGCAACAGGGGTAGTGGATAGCTCGTGCACATTTTAATCGATTTGCTCTTTTTGATACTATTTTATTCTGTTTTTGAAAACTGTATGACAAAGATCTTTGTTGGGTGATCAACGTGATTGGCATATCATCGGAAAGGAGCCTAGAAACATTCGCTGGGGTCATGTAAATATGTCCTAGGCCCTATGATCAATAATTCTAAAAGGTGCTCACTTTTTTGCTTTGGCCTTGTCCTATTTTAATCATTATAATCTTTTTTCAACTTACCAATCAATAGAGGGATTCAGCACGGGTGTCACGTGACCTAACTTGGGTGTTGGATGTAAACAATGGACTGGCACAGCGCAGATTGCTAATGGCGGCTGTCCCATGTAATTGCTGTAAAGATCATCATAATTGCTGTATTTGTTCTTTTAAACGTAATTTGCTCTAAGTCGATTGCTGATGTCTCGAAGTTCACCTCACAAACTTTGTGTTACTTTGTCGTCCAATGGAATTTGAGATTTTTCGACAAATGTTTGGCCTAGCCCCTGCATATCTACAGCCTGTTTAGGTATGGACGAGAGTCTCAACCCACGTACAACGCTATGATTTCTAGGCTAGCTAAGGTTTATGAAGGATCACATAAATTTCAAGCATAGAAGAACGCTAGAATAAGTAAATAAACACTATTTTTAACAATCGTAATTGCCTTTTCTTGCTATTTATTTCTCACGTTAATAGTTGGTGGTTGTTTTCAAAACCATAACATTACCTTTTCCTATACTTTCACACTGATCGTACTGTAATGTTTTTCATGGTACACCCACCGTAGGTCATGTGACCAGCTGTAAACAAACATCGCTAAATCCCTCTATTAATGTTCAATTTCATAATATTCTTTAATAATTCTAGCCTAGGTCTGGCTGAAGCCTATCTTTTATCATTTAAATTTTTTCAATCGCTTAAAACATTGGAATTGCCGTATATTTATCTCGCAGAAAATACATTATGTTGAGTCATAAATAAGTTATCAATATCAGTAAATAAATTTAAAGGTCACACAAGAAACCTTGCGTAGTATGCATACTACACGCACAGTTTGAAGCAACTGTAAAACAACATCAGCAACTAAATATGAGCAAAAGGAACAAATTTCACACAACATACACACTACAATAGAGGGCTTGGGCCTTACTAGGTAAGTCTAGTCCAGTTGGACCAGGCCTAGCTTGTGCACAGTTAGGTTAGTCCACAGAAGTTACGAGTCACTCGGAGCTGCTCAAAGGTACTGCAGTATAAGCTGTTCAAACAAAGGTGCTGCCGTTTATAGTATCTTCATGTCTGTTTTTTTTTTTCATGGTAGTCGGGAGGGTCCACGGCAACAAAGAAGATGCCAACTGACAGAAGGC
>NW_022694837.1:0-839 GCF_011630105.1 Anneissia japonica | reverse complement strand
ATTCTTCAGTCTTTTATGAGGAGGTTGGCGTAGCTGAGGCGCTTCCCCATCCAGACTATGATGATAATACGTTAGCGAATGACATTGCCCTTCTGAGGCTAGAAAGACCAGTCAATTACAGTGCATTTATACAGCCTATTTGCTTTGGTGAAGATTTTGCAGTCGGTACTGAATGTGTGAGTGCTGGTTGGGGTCGACTGTATGAATACGGTAATATTCTAATAACAATTGTGGTATAAACATATTATTTTATTAAATAAATTTATTGTATAAACTCACAATAACATGTCATTGTTTTTGCATAATATTATTTATATTTAGTGCTTCAGCAGAAACAGTAACAAAAACACCAATATTAATAAATTATAATATAATTTATAATTCAAATTTAAATAGATATGCACTATTTTAAAATAAAATTTGGAATGCCGTTGAATAAATTTAGTGCTGGAACCCTCAAGGTTCTGTGTTGGGCCCGCTTCTCTTCCTAATTTATGTTAGTGACATTGTAAATGATATCTCATCATCAATATTTTAGTTTGCAAATGACCATACTCTCTCCCACCAAACCAATAATATTAGGGACTGTATTGCTCATCAGCAAGATCTTGACAAGATATACAATTGGTCAGTTGTCAATAAATTACCTCTAAATGTATCTAAATGTGCTACTATGCATATAAGTAAAAGTAAGAACCCAATTAAATGGGATTATAAAATAGATAAAATTTACTTAGAAAAAGTAAATGAATTTAAATTAATTGGTGTTTTTATAAATAATAAACTTTCATGCTATACACAAGTAAATTATATTTGTTCTAAATCATAACAATTACTAG
>NW_022694836.1:0-762 GCF_011630105.1 Anneissia japonica | reverse complement strand
ATTAAACAGTTTACAATCATGAAACATTGTTGTTCTTAAATAAAATATAATAATTGAGACTACTCTGGCATAATATAGTTCTTAACACAATGATTTATTAGCACTTGTATATATTTACATCTGATTGTCTTTGATTATTCAATTATTTCTGTAATCACAATTTTCTAGATTGATCAGCACAAATTTTAGAGATGTTACCAACTAACAATAATTTTTAAATGTGTCAATCTTGATAATTACTGTGCCGAGCCCAACATAGCAGTCTGTATATAGTTATAAACTTGCATGAACCTACCATCGCATTTCAGGCCTTGCCTAAAAAGGCCAAACAACATGGATCCACAATGATCGCAGAATGTGGGGCTCAGGAACGTATGAGCTCTCAACTTGTGCGGCATATTGATATTAAATCGCTCCTTTAGTCTCTGTAAAGAAAATGTTAATTAGGAATATCACCGCCTTGTTGAATGGAACGGTCAAACTATCAATTGCACTGATAAACATTTATTATTTGTATACTGTGACACTGCGATGCATGTGTACTGGAACACAGATTTGCACAATTTGTAGTGTAAAAAAAAAAACAAAAAAATCAAAGAAATTACTTTAGTATGATCCGATTCTACACCAGCTCCAGGGCAGCCTGTCAACACTTTCTGATAGCATCTTCTATGGACAGCTAACGTGCAAACTATAACACAAACATAACCAATATTTGCCATATATCTTCTTACTAATTAGATTGTTTATTCTCTACCAATT
>NW_022694835.1:0-506 GCF_011630105.1 Anneissia japonica | reverse complement strand
TAATTACTTTTAAGTTCTTCAAAATTCAAGGTTTTTCCCTCTTGAAAACGGTCAGGTAATTGTTTGCCATTGTTATACAGTAAATAGGCCTTAAGTGTTACTACGTACATAAAATTTTAAACAAATGAGTAGTTGCATACGAATTTTCCATGAATCGATGAATCCCAAAAAGGAGGGGGGTCCGGGGTCCGGGGTCCTCCCCCAGGAAAATTTCGATTCCTAGAAGGCGGGAAATGAGCTTTCCCGACTTCTGGGGTGTCTTTTAATTACTTTTAAGTTCTTCAAAATTCAAGGTTTTTCCCTCTTGAAAACGGTCAGGCAATTTTTTACCATTGTTATTCAGTAAATAGGCCTTATGTGTGTATACATAAAAAAAAAAAAAAAAAATGAGTAGTTGTATACGAATTTTCCATGAATCGATGAATCCCAAAAAGGAGGGGGTCCCCGGGAAAATTTTGATTCCTAGAAGGCGGGAAATGAGTTTTCCCGACTTCTGAGGTGTCTTT
>NW_022694834.1:0-520 GCF_011630105.1 Anneissia japonica | reverse complement strand
TGGGTATGTTTTTTTTTTGTCCGACTGCCCGTCGAGCTTTGGCCGATTATTATTATTATTATTATTATTATTATTATTATTATTATTATTATTATTATTATTATTATTATTACTATTATTATTATTAATTGTTATGGTTATGATTACAATTATGATTACTATTACAATTATTAATTATTATTTTTAATATTAAATTTATATTATGTTTAGGAATTCGTTGGAAACTCGGATCGAGATACTGCTGTGACAAATATATTCTATAATCCTGTCTACGCCCAATACATCCGTATTAATCCAACTAGTTGGTCTGGCTTTATAAGTATGAGATTTGAAGTTCTTGGATGTCGAGGTAATTAAGCTAAAATATTGAGTAGTATCATTAATTGAACTTTTGACAGGGGCCAGAGACCACCTAGGGCCATCAGCGCGTACAGGGGCGGTACGCGTGATATGTTGATAATGAATTAATCGATTCAGAAATTATGTGGGGTGACGACGAGTCAGGGGGCCTTAGTAGGGT
>NW_022694833.1:0-506 GCF_011630105.1 Anneissia japonica | reverse complement strand
ATTAACTTTCTTTGGTAGGGTGACTATACTGAAAAATTTAGGCCTTTCAAAATTAATATATATTGTTAGTGTACTTGAAGTAGACTCGATTCTAAAAGAGGTCGAGTCTATTATCTTCAATTTCACCTGGAATAATAAAAAAGAAAAGATAAAACGAAAATCCTTAATTTTAAAACAGAAAAATGGTGGAATTAACGTCCCTGATTTTGAATCAATATGCACAGCTTTGCTGATATCATGGGTAAAACGACTGTTAAGTAAAGAAGAAGCCAATTAGAAAGAAATTCCACTTGCGTATATCAATAAAATTGGTCCTAATTTGAGTGCGCTTGAAATGCCAAACCTATGTAAAAATATAGTATTAACAAATTTACCAAAGTTCTACACCAAGGTCGTAATGGCATGGTACTCCATCGGTGGTGGTAGAACAAAGTATCCAATTTTTACAAAGGATATAAAAGAACAAATCATATGGGGTAATCCTTATATTAAAATTAATGATAAGT
>NW_022694832.1:0-1184 GCF_011630105.1 Anneissia japonica | reverse complement strand
ATATTAACCAGGGAACCTGGTAATTTACCTGTTCCCTGATATTAACAATATAAAAATTCATAGATAGACATAAAATTCATTCCCCCACCCCTAATTATTGTAGGTCTACAATTTCTGGATCACTTTTTCTTTGGGTAGTCAAATAGGCTTGAAATTACCAATATAAAGTCGGTTAATACAACCAGTGTCACTTCGATACGGTACAAAGAACAATAATTATGTTGGTCTGAAACACAATATGGCTAATTTGAATAAAATCACAATCTTTATGATCTAATCGATGGTGTTGTAGGCCTTTATTATCCGAATATCCAAATTAGTTAGTTGGCCTATGTACATTGTTTTAATCGATTTTAAAATATATTATGTCTTTACATGTATTTAATATGCCTAATATGATAGGTAATCATGTATTTAATTGTTTATCCATTGTAGTCCGGCAGCTTAGCAGATGGATGTGGACGTTCCGGACAAAAGCACCAATTTTTTTTTACATGCTCCTTATGGTCATAGCATTCAATTTTTGGTAGGAACCACCTCATCCGAGGTCATTATGGCGGCCATCTTGGATTTCAAAATGGCCGCCTAATAAAACCTATATTTATCTATATCTCCGCTTCTAAACCACTTGGAATTAAAATTATAATGTCTGAAACTATTTTTATATGGTCAAGGAATACAATCATACCATTTTTGACCTGGTCAGATTGCCACAAATAGGTCATTTAAGGTCATTCACGGTCAAATATTGTATGGTATCTTAAAAATTACATAATTGTCATATTTTACATTAGAACCATACCCAGACTCTCAGAATTCTAAATCTTTACAATGAACTACAATATTTCATTCGAGGTCATTCTGGCGGCCATCTTGAATTTCAAAATTGCTGCTACGCAAATCCTATATTTATACAGTATGGGTTTTTAAACCATTTTAATGAGAATTACGCCTATGATATCTAAAATTATATTTCATGGTCAAGGATTTATAACACTTGTGACATGGTCAGATGGTCATTAATGTCATAAAAGGTCATTTAAGTCATTTAAGGTCATTCAATGTATATACCATACCATTACCATTTTTGACATGGTCAGATTTCCACAAATAGGTCAATTAAGGTCATTCAAGGTCAAATATTGTATGGTATCTTAAAAATTACGTAACTCATGTTTTACATT
>NW_022694831.1:0-591 GCF_011630105.1 Anneissia japonica | reverse complement strand
ACCTTCAACACAGATGACATTGAACACTTTCCATTTTGCTGGTAGGGGTGAAATGAATGTTACTCTTGGCATTCCAAGATTAAGGTGAAATATATGGCAGAAATAATCCTATGTTGTATTCCATTCTCTGTGGTTTTCAAATCACTTTATATATATTCAACATGTGCTCACATGTACTGAAATCTCAAACCTCTCATAATTTGAACATTTTAGTCAAACAATATAGTTTATATTTTTTACATCATTTTTTTTTGTCTGTTTCATTTCTAGAGAGATTTTGATTGTAGCAAGTGCCAACATCAAGACTCCCTCAATGGATGTTCCATTCCACGGTCGGCGCTATGCACACAAACGAGCAGCAAGACTACGCAAGAAGCTTATGCGTGTTCACCTCTCTCAGGTATAGTGCTTCATTGGTTAGCTCATTGTAAAAAATGTCCATTAATGTTAGACATTAATGAAGGAGATCATTGGTCAACTTCAAATAAACATGGTAAGATTTCCATTTTTCCAAATTTGTTTGTTCAATTATATCTGAAACAAACATACACTGTTAGATATAGTTTTATCAGAAACAGAGAAAATCTGATA
>NW_022694830.1:0-664 GCF_011630105.1 Anneissia japonica | reverse complement strand
TTTGCGAGGTCCAAAAGTCACGGAACCTAGCCCACCCACGAAGCTCACCTAGGCTTCGTTCGATCGATGCCAAGCCCCTCCCCCTTTTTGTTTTGTGCGGCTTGGAAGCCTGAATCGTGTTTCGTGTCGAGTAATTCTTTCGTTCTATATAAATAGACCATTATCCGCATTTACCGTTTTATTCTGCATCATGCACTCTACCGAAGAATCCGAAGCTGTTAGGTATTTGGAAAACATGCGAGATTTCGACCTGTTCAACATCCCGACTCCTCAAACGCCAACCGAGGGCCCACCATGCCTCCCTATCCTAGGCGAACCTGCCCTACCGTTGTACACGGTAGAATCACCACCATTACCACAACCTTCCTCCACTTCCTCTAATCCTCCTCCTCCTCTTCCTCCTTCTCCTCCAGCAGCTCCTGTTCCTCAACCAGCAATCGAAACCAACGCACTCGTCGAGATTCGAGGAAACGTTAAGAAACTGCTTGCCTTCTGCGGCGGCGGCCATCTGAATTACGCACGTGCGTTTGGGGCGATGGTGGAATCTTTGACCGTCTCACGAGTAAGGAGATTCGACATGCCGGTTCTCCTGTTCTGCAGAGACCCCGACGACGGATCCCGATACGCCGTGGTCTCGAGCGTGAGCGAGAGTTACCGATTGATG
>NW_022694829.1:0-2148 GCF_011630105.1 Anneissia japonica | reverse complement strand
TCAACATATCAAATTAATTATTGAATCGATGGCGGCGCCAGAGTGTCTTACAATGTTTATTTTTCCGGCAAAACTGGGGGACGGGAAAGAAAATGATCTGACACCCTTGCCCTCCCTTAGCGCCACAACTCGTATCGATTTTAAACGGAAATATTCACCTGTTTCAATACAATAAATGTAATGTTTGGTTGAGTTCATGATTAAAATGACCAAAATAGGCCTTAGCTTTTCTGATCCCACAACTACGGCTACGAGTGCTTCAAAATAGGCCTATAACAATGAGATATACACTATTTTTTAAATTTATATTTAAATTATTCAAGAATATAACGATGAGAGCCTTTATTTTCTGAGCAATAATGTCACATGGATCCCCTCCTCTTATTTAACGTACACGGTAGTAAATTTCCGGTAGCCCTGGGCAATGAACGTGGGGAGCACACCCCCCCCCACCCTGAAGGTTGCATCACCCTCCACCCAGTCTCCCTCTGAAGACTTTCTGACTGAGCAAATAATTATACGCAAGTAGTTAAAAGTCACTTCGTATCACCTCAGGCCAAGCTAGCGCCCTCCATTTTCTCACGACTCATCCCCCTCACCACTCCCCAATCACCCCCACGTCAATATTCCTAAATACGCCAATGAACATTCATATTTACATTCTGTGCAGACGATGTTTTTTTTTTTTTATTTTTTTTTTTAACTTTCACATTGCTGAAATATCAACATTGACATTAATAATTCTCTGTCTAGTTGTTATTTTAACATAGTGCATAACTTGCACTGCAGTGAAAATAGAACGGTCACTTTTACTACCGTTAATGGGAAACAAGAGTTGGCGTTTTGCAAATGATACCTATTGATTGAAAAAAAAAAAAACAGTCTTTACATTTGAGTACAACTGAAACATTGAACGAATCATAAGCAGAAGAGGATCCTTCTCACTCATTTGAATAGCAACGGTATTCCGACTAATGTGGTTTCCTCAGTAAAATGTCACTCAACAGTGAACAGTTTCTTGTGTGAACACAACATTAACTTCTGCCGATAACAAAATAGGAGGTAAACTCAAATTTCTTTACAGGTAAGCGGTTTTGTTTTTCTGATTGAAGATTAGAACCATCGGAACCAGAGGGGATATAAGTTGTTTAATGAAGAATAATTCTGATAAAATTTAATACGGGTATACAAACAATAAATACTGTAAGTAATATCAAGGACTGTTAACAGTCCTTGGTAATACAGTATGGCCAGCGGTGGTTCCAGAAATTTGCCGACAAGGGGTCCGAACCAAGCCAAGGGGGCCGACTAGGGCGTCGGTCAGGGGTCACAGAATACAACAAAATCCCAGGTAGGATTCACGGGGAGAGATTTTATGGCTTAAGTATGACCCAAACCCCCCAGACCCCCCCAGATACGCCACTGCTTTTAGACCACAATGAGTGGTTGGCTGAGAGGTATTGTTCCTGCTTCTTGGCCTAATCATTTTTTGATGCTAACAGTTCTTCGGGACTCAGTTTTCTCACAAAAAATCTACAGTGGACGATACATAATTACCCCTGACATTCCCATTTCTACTTAACGAACTCGTAGTTCCCATTCATACTTAATGTCCAGGCGAAGCGTCTATGTGCTAACTCAGAACCGGGAAATGGGCAAAAATTAATCAAAATATTGAGGATAAAGAGACCAACAGGTTGCAGTTCAGAGGTAAAGAATGCAGACATCATTTTGACAATTTCCCCAGTCCAATTACTTCCCCTAGGCCAGTTCCCTAGATTCCCTATTCCAGCAATAAATAAATAAATAAAGAACATCAGTATTATGTTCCAGATCTATTCATCAGGTAGGCCTATGCAATGGTCCACTAAAATGCCATGTAGGCCTACATTGTTGATGGTGTTTAACATTATTGGATAGTAAACGAACACACACACACATGTTGCGATAGGCCTACAGCTATTCCTCCGTGTGGCTGTAGTACAAACCTGCATTATCAAAACCAAATTAAATATTTTTGTACTAAATAGTTACAGAGTCGGAGATTTCGTGCTAATCCTCCTCCCGTCGAACCTCACCCGGGACCCTCCCAAAACCTCTTCACGGTCCTTGATGGGGAACGCATCTCACCAAATGTCTTTTTCGTTT
>NW_022694828.1:0-950 GCF_011630105.1 Anneissia japonica | reverse complement strand
TGTGTGTGTGTGTATATGTATTTGTGTATATATAACTCTTGGTTGGACATTGAAAGATGCATCAATGATAAAAACTTCAGTAGGCCTACTGCACAATACTGCAATGTGTGTCATACTGTATGTTAGCACATTAATTTTTTACAGCATTCTAAATTTCTTTGATATAGTACATGTCATTCTTATTTCAGATATGGATAAGGATATGGTACATGATCATTTTTATGCGAAGTTCGACAGAATGTGGTCGTCAATTACAGCAGAAGCAGAAGAATAAAACAGAAGAAATGGTCCAAATGGAACCAGAAGACAATCATCAGCTAAGAGTATGAATAGCAGTGTTTACATGTACATTGATATGGCAGCTGTCCCTTGTTGTTGAAAAGATCATAATTGCTGTATTTATTCATTTGAACATGATTTAAGTTACTTTAAGTCGATTGTTGATGTCCCAAAAATTCACCACACAAACTTTGTGTGAATGGTCATCTAAGGGAATTAAGGTTAACAATGGCAAATCTTGGTGATATTTCAAGGAAAAATACGTCAGAGATGCAATGGTGGCTAGGCCTTGATAAACATAGGGCCTAAGGTACTATGGTTTATGGTTTTATATTTATATAGCGCCTTCCACGATCGAAACCGTCTCAAGGCGCTTGAAAAATATATGTGAAAATGTATGGAAATAAATTTGACCGGAAATAACCTAAACTAACCAAACAGAATAACCGACAAAACAGATAAAAAATAGAATCACACATCATCACACCGTTTCACTGACCGACCAAGGCCGATCAGCTATTGATTTCACAGGTGTCATAATGATGTGTGTAACTAAATATTGGCCTATCGAGCAACGAAAATGAACGAATGTGAGTGGTCTATAGCGAGTTATAAAGATGAGTTTTCAATCGGCTTTTGAAAATCCCAGTTGAAGGTGCCTGGCGTACATA
>NW_022694827.1:0-864 GCF_011630105.1 Anneissia japonica | reverse complement strand
TTTTTTTTCTTTTTTTTTCCTCCCAAAAGGGGGGGGGGCCGGGGCCGGGCCGGCCCCCCCCCTAAATCCGCCCCTGCAATGGACCTTTTCTGCTTTCCGCTGCACCTTGGATATTGTTACTAAGTTCTCACAAAGCAATAGCGTAAATGTACGTACGTAACCACGTGCGTTTGTGGGACATACGTGTGCTTCTGTGACAAGCGCGTAATCTTAGCGATGCTTTGATTGGTCAGTTATTAAGTTTATTTGACACTCCGGTAAGATCCATTGGTAGAGTAAAAAGTTGATCGGGATTTTTATGAGTTCAAATTTCAATGAAGACAATACGTTTTCCCAAACGACCATAATACCTTAACTATTGTATTTAAAGACTGTACTTAATATCGCACAAAAATGTTACCTGGGGCGGATGCAGGATTTTGCAGTAGGGGGTGCAGGCCCGACGAATCTAAAATTAAACGTTTTCAAACGAGGGTAGGGGGGAACAACATTTTCAGAACAGATAAGTGAGTAGCGCTAATTTCAATACATAATACTAAAATTGTGGGGGAAACGACGGCAGGGGGGAGGGTGCACGTTCCCTCGTCCGCCCTATATTACGTATTAACTGTTATAAGGCTATCAATGTCTTCCACCTAAAGAATCTATAACATTTGCAGATTTTTAACGCACATATTTTTCTTATAGCAGCTATGCGCTTATCACATTTATTAATGTGTAATTAGTGATTGATATTGTATATATTTCTGCGAAATTATACTGTAACGAGTTATGTATATAGGTCTATGTACAGTAGTTGTTTTTTTTTCTATTGTCTTTGATTTCATTACTTTTCATAAAGTGTCTATTAAACATAGCATTACC
>NW_022694826.1:0-678 GCF_011630105.1 Anneissia japonica | reverse complement strand
CTCCCTTGTTACTTCTGATGAACTCCATTTTGAAATGATTTGTGTTTGAAAATATGTTTCTTATATATTATAAGATGACTGACAATCGCATTGTATACATAACCATAGAATAAAAAACTTTCACACATCTCAGGGTAGGTAGGTAGGTAACACAAAGTGTAGGCATCCCTTTGAGAGCTTGGTGTTTCAAAGAACATTTAACAAAAGAATGCCTACAAAGTAAAGCTTAACAGGTAGCGAAACAAAAGAAGCATATGACAAGCCCTATGAACAATGGAACAAGATAATCACATTAAGTGGTCTGTATTTTTCTTTAATCAAAACATAAAAAGATAAAATAGTAAGATCTTATTTTTTTATTTTGTTAAGAAAGGAATACCCTGTTAAACCAAGTATTTTGTTTTAATTAGATTGTATTCACTAATTATAGAAATATACTCATTTTAAAACAATTCATTAAAAACCTAAGATGATTTTAGGCTGTATAACAGGCCTGTATCATCATACAGTATTGTTATCTTAAATAGTGTAATTGTAGTAGTGTATTTTTTATGTAATGAAGTATAGTTTAATTATACTCTATATTGAATTGTTTTTTTTATGGTGCCTACAGTACATACATACAGTTATACATACAGTATAATTGTAATCTTAATATTAGTATATTTGTGGGCCTAC
>NW_022694825.1:0-533 GCF_011630105.1 Anneissia japonica | reverse complement strand
ACCGCCTGTCCGTTTGCAAACAAATACAGACATACTGTACCTGTACTTATGTTATTCGTTAGTGCATTCTTGCAAACCTATAATAGATAACAAGTTTTACTCAGTTGTTGTTCGCGATGTCACGCTAACTGATATTTATGCGTTATTCATTTGTGACCCGGACTAAGGAGGTAATATTTTTCTACAAAGTATTTGTTACAATCGTAACACATTGTTGTGTTAAAAGGTGACAATAGAACTGTAAACCTTTGGAATTCTTGCACGAGCTAAATAAAGAATACAAGGTGAACACTGGGGTTCTTGTGTGTATGTTATTTAATCTCTTAAAAGGCAGTATTGATGTCTATTGAAAAGAATTAAAAGGCCTGGTATCTATTCAAACGCTGCTAAAGTCGCTGAAAATCATTATGAGCTTGTGTTCCATGATGGTGGGAGGTAGACTTCAGCTACCAACAAAAGTATTTTAGTGGAAACCTTTACGCTAATTAACTCAAATTTATTTCTTGTGGATTTACCAACCTACAGTGGAGATT
>NW_022694824.1:0-784 GCF_011630105.1 Anneissia japonica | reverse complement strand
GTATTAAGAAAATGTTCACTTTCCAAATAAAATTATGACAGTAATAGTACTTTTAATATCTGTAACATTACTGTCTGTGAGATTACTGCCCGATTATTAAAAATATGGATAACTTTTATTAATACGAAATTAGCAATTGAGAAAGTATAACACATAATCCAAGTATTGTATGTCATGCGATGTCAATAATATACATGCATTCTCCTGTCATGTATAATATAACGCTTCGTATCTGCAAAGAAAGGCGCTATACATAAATATAAATGTCTCAACCTTGTTTGGGATTTTCTGCTACAGCTGTGTCATCTTGAGACAGGATTTCAAACACGCAATAACACATCAATGAAATAACACTAACGTACACTTAATTATACTACCTACTACCGTACATTCTATTTAATATTTGTCTAACCAATAAACATTTAGGCTGCTATCAAAAATAAAATGCATGTATACTTTTAGACATTATTGTGTGTTAGTCCATGGGTGCAGGCTACCACCACCCAAATAAACGTAATCTGTATTGAATATCAAATTGTACAACACAAAACATTACATTTATTAATTATTCACAGAAACTTACCTTAGTTTACACCTTCAAGTACAGTTTTACCACTCAGTATAAATAAAAATGAATGATAAAACAGAAAATAATACAGTAGGTCTACTATAAGGTCCTAAGTATAATAAGGCTGTTTGTCTGTTTGCCCTCCTCACATTCCCCCCTACCTGAGAAAAAAATAGGGGGGGGGGGGCAAAGCAAGAAAACTTTTTTTCTGCTTTG
>NW_022694823.1:0-503 GCF_011630105.1 Anneissia japonica | reverse complement strand
ATATACATGTAACAAGCATTTTAAAATCTGGGAAATAAATTTTGTTACACTTTATGGAAAATATAATGAAGATTAATAGGCCTACTCTACTGTACACCTGCAACAAGTGTGCAGAACTCCACAAGAAGATAATCAAACATGTGTTCTGTTGAAAAAAGTATGTTAAAAGCAAGTTTATAGGTGTCTGTATTCTGGATCAAGAGCAGACGGAAAAAGCTCCGACAAGAGTGTGCAGAAATTAAATGTTCTTTACTATAAATATAAAGAAAACAGCGTACAAAAGGAAGGAGGCAGACGCCTGAGAAGATAAGGAAATCTTGTGCTGGGCAGCCTAAAGAAACAACAAACACATAGAGGGAAAAAAAAGACAGAAAACAGAGCAAGATGAGAAAGACAGACGAACGAAGATACAGGGACAAAATGGGAATGAGAAAAACGAAAAAGAAAGCCAACATGAGACCGTCAGTACAAGGGAAGTAAAGAGAAAAAATAAAGACCGTGGT
>NW_022694822.1:0-502 GCF_011630105.1 Anneissia japonica | reverse complement strand
CCGAGATAATATTCGTTTAAGTAATAAACGTATTTATGTCACTAATTTTAACCTTTATTATTTTTGTAATAATGTGCTGTGCTCTTATTTATCCACCATTTATATCCATTACATATCTTTCAATTAATTGTTATTGTGCTCTGTGATGATGAATTCGGAAGATACTCATTAGATGGAATAAAACCCACAGAGGCCTAGAATTGCAATTTTTTGGCCCCTATTTCTTTCAGTAAGTTAATTAGACTTCACGTAGAGTGCCTTGAATACTTTAGAATAAGTCTCTCGATTATAATAATCAATTATTGAGCTTACACTCCCAATGTTACGGTGCGTCAAAACCAACAAGATTTACATTAAAAAGCACAAAAACAATATTTCATTTTTTATCTATTTATTTACCTTATTGTTATCAAGGCAATTCAACAGAAGGACGCACTTCTCGGGACATCAAAGGTTATAACTCTGGCATCGACATTCTAGGCGCACGTGCGTCCCTGCACTC
>NW_022694821.1:0-1155 GCF_011630105.1 Anneissia japonica | reverse complement strand
AGTTTTTACGACTTTTGAAATTCTTAATCCACAGGCTTCTAGCTTAGTTAGCCAACATCTCGTTAAGACTCCATGCATGCAGTTGGGGAACCAAAACCAATGTCGTGATATAATATGTCATCGACCCTATTCCACTGTGAGACCCAGTAACGGCACCATTCGACCATTCAGTTTAAACATCTGCCGTGACATTAACAACACATTCAAAGTGTCATTCAAACATTCCCAATATACATTGGATATCACCTTTGATGGTGAACAAGCTCGGTCGTTCCTCGCAGTGATCGCAAGAATGCTGATCTACTTTGTTGGTAATAACATCCATAACGGATTTGAAAATCGGTGTGTGGTGGGCGTCGAAAGAAATGCAACATCAGATAAAACGTGGCTTCTCATTCCCCTTATGAAGGCGATGTGCACTTTGTTCTACTGGATATATTCCAGGAACCAACAACTATTGTTCACCCCTGCTATAATGGCACCACAATTGGAATCAGAATACCAAACTATCTAGATCTGTATAAGAGACAGATGCTAAACCTGCTTTAATATAATTGTCATAAGTGTTTCGCATCTTTACACTACATTTAATGAGTCCCTTTATAATTTTGATAACTGTTTGATCGATTATTTGATTAAGTTGATTGATGGATTCAGTTAATCATTCATTCATTCATTTTTTTGCCTATTATATATAGAAATAATACGCAACTCATTTGTTTTTGCATTTGCAGAACGGACACCACATCCTATTCTTGTAAAAACAGCACGGACGATCAGTCGTGCCAAAGCTCGGTCAGTAGTCAAAGCAGCTCTACCAGTGTCGTCACTGACATTCCTGCAACATCAGTAATTGCAGCTCATTCGCCTCAGAAAACTAACCTGCCAGCAGGCCATCTGCCAGAATTAGTCTTTATTGATACTGATGAACTTGAAAGCAATAGTCTTTCTCTCGGGGGACCAGAATGGCTGAACAAATTTTTCCCTCCAAAACCCTGCCTTACCACCCCAACACCTGCCGAGAAAGGTGACATGCTTACAGCAACTCAGCCACAAAAGATGCTTAAACTATCAGAAAAAATTGCCTTACCACACTGTTAAAAATTTTCCTGTAAAATTACCGTCAAAATACTGGCAACCAGGACGCCAGTCGTC
>NW_022694820.1:632-911 GCF_011630105.1 Anneissia japonica | reverse complement strand
GGTCGGGCGGGGATGCTAACCAATTGTTTTATTTTACGTGGCCTAATTCCTATGAAATATTATATTTCACAAGCGTCAATACTAGCAACGGAAAATATCATGTCGGCCGTTTTTATGTGTGATAACAGAACCTAAAATCGAGGTAAGGCTCGGCCTAGCCAGCAGCGTTGGATAGGCTAATGTTTTCGGCGCCTACGATATTTCTTCTCACGACCTATCGCAAAATCAACATGAAAAATTCATCCGCATTTATTTTTTGTGTGGAACACAAAAAATCAA
>NW_022694820.1:0-574 GCF_011630105.1 Anneissia japonica | reverse complement strand
CGTATTATGTTTATAAATCTTTATAACATTATACAAAAATTAGATTTTTCTTAAAAATTGAAATTTTGCCGGGAATGGGGCTTTAACGTCAACACTAAAAAAAATCTGACTGTTTACGTTCATTTGAAGGGTCCTACTAAATACCACACGGGACCACTCGCGACCACACGGAACCACTCGCGACCACTCGGGAGCACACGGGTGCAAAAATGATAAAAATATTACCACACGAGAGTAGAAAACTACTTAATAATCAATAGAAACCAACTTTTAGTACGGTAGTTATCCGAATTCCGTTAAAAATCGATGTATCTTGATTTTGATTTGTTGGTTTTTCCCGTCGTGTCTCGATAATGTAATGCGTTTATTGTGGATCTGTAACGCATTGACGTGTCAGCTGAAACGCATTCAACCATGACCTTCATGTCTGTGTTTCATATCATCAATCAAGATAGGCCGTTATATACTGAACGGTAATAAACCTATTCTACATAAAATGAAAATGAGAGTTTGAATTGTTATATATTGTTAGATTGATCGTTTATTTTTATTTTCTGTCAAACTCGTATACAGT
>NW_022694819.1:0-983 GCF_011630105.1 Anneissia japonica | reverse complement strand
ACAAAAGATCAATGATAAGAAACTGTGGGAAATAGCATACAGAATAAGTCTATGTCAAAGTCACCGATAAAAACAGTAAATAGGCAGTGAATACAGTAAGGTAACTATGAGACAAAAATATAGTTAATAATAAGGCAGCTATAGAAATATAAAAATATACATACAATGATGAGAAATAATTATTGACGGTAATGTGCGAGGAATCCTCGATCAATGTTAAGGCCTAGTTCTATACAGTCTAATTGTGTAATTATTTTCTGTTCGGCTATTTCTCGTTCTAAACTATTTTTGAAAAATTCTTTCTTAATTACTTGCACTTTCATATTCTTAATTGAGTGGCCAGAAGATGCAAAATGATTAGCTACAGGTTTTTGGGTGAGTTTGTGTTTGATGTCATGTTTATGACCATTAATCCGTTGTCTTAGTGTTTGTCCAGTTTGTCCGATGTAGAGAGCATTAGGGAGCAAATATTGCACGATATAGCATATATAAGGTTGGATGACATGCAATTATAAGTGCCTTTTATTTTGAAATGATTATTGTTAGGTCCTTTGACAATGTTACTGGATTTGATATGTGGACAAAGTTTGCATGTCCTAGTATTGCAAGGGAATGTGCCATTGTCGCTGTTAGTGGAAAGTTTACTTTTAACTAAATGTTGTTTCAGATTAGGGGGCTGTTTAAAGGCAATGACAGGTTTGTCCTTAAAAATATCATTGAGGGCTTCATCATGTAGGACGGGTTGTAGATCATCTACGATGCGCTTGAGGGGTTTGTTGAGTGATGGGTGGTACGTAGTTATTAACGGTGTGCGGTTAGAGGATGTCTTTTCGTTGTATTGCAGTAGGTCTTGGCGTGGTATACGCTTAGCTTTCTCTATCTGTTTGACAACTACATGTGTGTCATACTTAAGTTTCTTAAATGTGTTAGCTAGTTCTGTTAAATGATTATCTCTGTCTGTAGTATCAGAACAAATGCGGTTG
>NW_022694818.1:0-546 GCF_011630105.1 Anneissia japonica | reverse complement strand
GGTTTACACTTATTAAAGGGCCTATGGACATGACACGTGGCATTGGATGCTAACACTGCTGATAAATAAAAATGATTGCATAATCTGATAAAGATAATTAATACCCTCACATTCAGACAGAACGTCGATTTGATATATGATTCGCAGATGTTGACAACATCGAACGAGTCTCGCATCATCGTGCGACTTCTTTAACGATTATAACCATTTGACCTGTCACTGTTACTATTTTTATGCTTTAATTAGTAGTTTTATTTATTTTCAAGTTGTATTTCAGTTCAAATCCAGTCTAACTATTAGCTTTCTATTCAAAAAATACAGATATTCTGAGTCTTTGTAGGATGATGTAGGAAGGGGATGTGCAAAGTGAGTGAAGGGAAGCACAGGTGGTGTTAGGTGGTATTCCATTCCAATCATTAAAGAAGATAACTTTATGGTAGTATCAGGATTCAAGATATTTATTGTCCAAAAAATGGAAATTCTGTTTGAGTGTAACCATTTCAATACATACAGATACAAAAAAACTATGACATTGATAGGCCTATA
>NW_022694817.1:0-24358 GCF_011630105.1 Anneissia japonica | reverse complement strand
TCAAGGCGGGCGAAAAAAACGATGCGGGCGGGGACGCGAAACATGTTTTTTTTTTTACTTGGCCTTATGCATTAATTACGATTCTGTGCACCTAGCCTAGTATTTTCCTAGTGATTTTTCCACACAAATTTGTGATGGGTTTTTGAGGTATCATCATAAGCACATTGTGCAATTTAACACTACCTAGGACTATATACTAGGCCTACTACTAGTACTTAAACTAGGTCTGGGCAGGCCTACCTAGGCAAGACCTAGCTAGGCTAACTAAGGACTAGCCATGTATGATAGGCCTAGCTAGTCCTATCTAAAACCGGTCCATCTGATGACGATGGTGCATCAATTTAAAAGTAAAACTGCCATGTCGAAAAATGCTAGCGCAGGATAGACCTAGTACTGGAAAAACAGCGACAATAATTGCACTCCGATCTAGCCTAGACCTACAACAAGCTAATAAGGTAAGCTAGGCCCTAGGCCTAGCTTACTACTAGTACTACTACTAGGGCCTAGGCCTACGCCTGGTGGAAGTACGACGGGCCATACCGAAGCGAAGATTCAATCGAAGAAGCCGGTTAACATTTTAGCCTAGGGAATGGCTATTAGTTGATATAAGTTGTAATTCTATTTATTTCTAAATATAAAAGTTTCAATATTAAACATTAAACTACTACATTTAACGCATAATAACTTACAACTGCTGGTTGTAAAGAAAGTTTTGAGAGTATTTTCGCCGCTCGTGCAATCTTGGAGGCCATTTTGACTAAGAGTGAACTACTTGTCTGGCGAAAAATTGAAAATGGCTTTGAAAACAACGAGCAACCGCGTGAGAGGAGGTGGGGGAGGGGGGTATGTATGAAATATAAATATATTTGTGGCTGTTTCAATGTATTTGAAGAAATCAGAAAAACCAGGGCATGCCTGTTTTTCTTTTTAATATGACTATACCGCCATTTGCATAACTATTTCTTATGTATAAACGGATGACAGTTTTGAAATGGGAAAGGCGGGGGACATGGGCAAAAGCCTCGAAGGTGAAGCAAACTCAATGCTTAAGTGAGGAGGTGCCCGCTCGCTTAATAAAGGTGATTTTTAACTACTTGAGTGTGTTTATTTTGCTACGAACATTTTGAATGATGGAGGTCGTGCGGCATTTTTGGGGAGGGCACACCGCTATAGTCGCACCACCAGACACGCCACTTAAATTCGCTTTGGAAAAATTATTGATGACATCGTCTGTTTATTCATTACCAATGCTCAAGTTTGTATGGAGAATTCCAGAAGAAACCTTCACTGTCTTTTACCAAACTACCAAAGCAATTTCTCTCCCATCTTGCCAAACAAAAAATTCACAATTTTTTTCTTTTTAATCTGAAATTTTTTTTCGACCTGCTTTACACCTCAATAGTGTACCTGCAGCATAGTTGCCTTCCTCAAGAGAGAAGAGTATTTTGGTAATTTTGGGATAACAATAACAAACTAAAAATTCAAATAAAAGTTTCCCGACAAAATTTTTATTTATTCCTTTATATCACAATAAAAATAGACAATCCAATGGTAAAAATAACCATTTTTGATAGAGCAGATTAATATACTATAAATGCATTTGCAAATTTTTCAACATATTTAAAAAGTCAACTTGGACTTGAGAAAGCTTATTAGATTTAGAACTAGATACATAACCCAAAAGCAATGGAATAAGATGAGGTGACGTGGCACTGGCAGCGGCAGGAATAAAATTATATAAGCATTTTTTGGTGGGAGCAAATAGACTGAAAATGATGGGGATCCATGGTGTCAAGTAAAATAAGCACTAGGGAAAGCAATGCTTATAGCGTCATGCAGCTAGGAAACGCCTAGAGAATCAAAACTGTTTGCAAACAGTAATATCACATAATCCACTGAAGGATTGCATTGTCATGATATAGTCAGTGGCAGCACCAGCGGGGAGATTCAATTAAAAAAAAATTCAATTCAAAATAATTTTATTCCAAATCTTTTCAAAGCATAGATAAACAGTACAGATATGAAAAAGGAAATAGAAAGGGCAACCACAAACAAGCAGAGCTTTACAATAGTGGCGCCCGAAAAAAAAGTAATTAAGATACTATTTCAAATTGACAAAGTAAGTCAAGGTATACATTTTAATTAAAGCACTTTCATATCATAGATCAAGACAATAATAATAATAATAAGAATAAGAATAATAGCAAAGAAAAGAAAAATAAAATAAAAAAAATAATAAATAATAATAATAATAATGATAAAATATAAATAATATGTTGGTCTTAGATAGCAATTTAAACACTGTAAAATTATATAAATAATTAAATTAAATAGCAGCAATAGAATAGGGGGATTAAAGAATAGAGATAGGGGGATTAAGTCCCCCCACCGGACAGGTCAAGCCCCCCTGCCGGACAGAGCTCGTCGGGCAGTCAGACCATAAAACATATAAAAATAGGCCCACACCAAGCCAACACATGTCTCTCACGTAGTCTGAGAGTGCCATTTCCGGCCATCCAGAGGTTGCTATTCTTTAAAAAAATCTCATTTGGGAGGGAGAACCCCTCATAGCCCCTTCCCGCAGCTCGAGCCTACGAGCTCAAGTCCCCTGTCGGACAACTTAGCCTCCCCCCTAGAAAATATACCCTAGAGCCGCCACTGGATATAGTACTTCACAAACAATTTAAATATCCTGAAAACATGGCTCAAAAATAATAATTACAAGCTTTGGCTGCATAAATATTAGTAAAATCCCAGTGTCAAACCATCACTCCACCCTCTGCATTGCAGCCCTGAGTGTGTTTCAGTCGAAATAAGTAATTTTCATGACACCCGTCTGTATCTATACATACTGAACAGTACTACATATTCCAAATTCGAACTGGATGTGCTCCGCCCTATCGCAGAGGGCAGAATTTGGGGAACATTGCATCCAGAAATACCCAGTAAGATAATTTCATGCATTTAAAATGTTTAAAAATCTATATTTTGGAATGTTATTGAGAATTTTTAAATAGTACAGTGAGTAAAAGACGTTAAAACCAGGCTTCTCAAGTACTACCTCTGAACTCGACTCACTGCAACTAAAACTAAGCCTAATAATCCATATAATTTTGACTATGCTGTACAAAAAAAAGAATATTTTATGGGGGAAGGGGCTAATGATATACATATTTCTTTCACCCAACAGTCAATTCATATATATACAAACATTAAAAAGTGATTAAAATTTAAAAAACGAATTTTCAGCCATACAAGTAAACCAGGTGAAACTAAATTTGAATATTTAGAAAAATACAATTTTATATTCATAATTCTGATGTGCAATTAATGAATTCACAATTCTAATTAATCAATAATGTAGAATGTTAATACAATTCCACTTTAATCTAAAGATATTGATATTCTAAAAGGGAAATATGTAATTAAAACATAAAGTCTACACTTGCACAAAAACTAAAATGAATTAAATTATCAAGCAATTTTTGAAAAATAAAAAAAATATGGATATAAATATCAATATTATACTACAGAATCATAAAGAAAAATCTATTGTATATTCTACTTTCACATATTTCTTGATAGCAATATATAAAAACAGAAATAGTTAATTAGTTAATAATCACTTTCCACTTGGTATTTGTGGCAAAGACAAGCCAAACCAGTCACTCGTCGCAAATCCTGTTTCGGAGATAATGGCCAAAACATGTTGGAATGTCAAAATTTTGGAAATATATTTTATTGCACTAAACTAACTTTATATATTCATACATCATGCTATGCTTTTTTTCCCCCCATTTTCAATGTTAAAACAACAAATTTAAATGATTTGGTGATGGTTTCAGCCTGAGAAATGCCCGTAATCATAAACTTTGAAGGCTGATTTCTCAAATATTGTTCTTTAAACAGCTGTATGTTTAAATTCCTGTAACTTCATAACAAAATGTCAGATTTAAATAATTCTTTTACCATCTTATAGCTCTCATTTAACCCTGTATTAATAACTAAAAAGTGATTTTTGTGACCAGTGACTGGTTTGGCTTGTCTTTGCCACATTTGTTGAAGCTTTAGTGTTCTCCAGGCCATGCTGGTTCATTGTGCTGCGCGACGAGACTGACACCAGTGTCGTTTTCGTCTTCCAGATCTGAGAAATGGAAAAGATGACATGATCAGTGAGAAGTTTTCATGCTCATTTTGAATAAGTAATTGGGCTAGTGGACAAGAGAGTTCCTATGGGTTATTGAACATCATAAGCAATGTTGGCTTTTGTCCATTTTTGGCAGTTTATATACAGAAAAAAGTGGAGAATGGACATAACAAAATATACCGTAGTAAATCCTCAAATAAGCGGCGCGGAAATAACATTTTTTCGAGGCTTTAGTGCGGCGCTCATTTAAGAGGGCCGCATATTCGAGAGTGGTGCTAATTAAGCAAAGATTTATGTGTGGCTTTCCATGCCGTTCCCATGTTACCTATCCAATGTTTTCCTGTAGTTTAGCAGGCCTATCATAGGCCCTACATCATTGTAAATAGATTATAAAGATATGCTTGTGTCTTCATTGCTTTACTTATTCATTTGAACATTGTATACATCCATTGTATTTATTACCCTGTTTGTCAAAGTGTTTCATTGAACACAGGCACTTATTCACTCGAATAAGTGCTGCAGCGCTTACTTGAGAGTGGCGCTTAAAGAAAAAAATTTGAGAGTGGCACCCTTAATCGAGAGGGGCGCTTATTCAAGGATTTACGGTACTTGTCTGCTAATTCGAGGCTCCTGGGTTCAAATCCTTTTCATAACCAACAATTCCACACAAAAATAATTTAGGACTACATAAACATAAACAAAATGTTCTTACCTGATTCAGTATCATTAATGGCATCAAATTCACTGAGCATATTAATATCACTTCGGTATCTTACTCCCGTGCTTCCCCCTCTTTCATTGCAGAAGTTAATAAGACTAAAAACAGTATAAAGGAATTAAAGATCAAGTTAACATATAATATTGTTATCAGTACAGTATATTGATGTCAATATTCAAAACCAGAAGCAATATTATCCAGGGTTCACAAATCTCACATTAATCACAAACGCACTTCCACGAGCAACCACATATTCCCCTTAAACTAACCCATCTCCTGCAAATTCAGAATGTCTGAATGTTTTAACTTCTGTATTTATCAATAGGGAGCTTTCCATTGCACGACGACTGTAGAACGTACAACGTAATGACGTCACCAAAACTCTTCTGCGCATGTGAGAACGATAATTCCACATCGCGTGGATTCTAGGACGCAATTTGGCCAAATCTATGTATGCAGAGAACGTAGGACGCCAGGTAGGATGGTCACGCATTAGTGATTCCATTCTAGTGTGTCATCGACCAAATCAAAACTCCCTAATGTCTCTCTCAAGTTGGCTGGCCATATGTATACCTTCAAGTGCAGAAAAATACAAGTGTGTCAATATACAAAAGCTCATTAAAACCAGATCTCCTGGTCCCAACATGGAACCCCTGAACACATCATATAGTATTTATGATCTTGGTGAGTGGAATAAATATATTTGCTTCTGAAACAAGCCTGCCAGTTTGAATGGTTATCCTCTCCATTATGTCTTATTGTCAATGTTTCGCTTTGGTTTTGAAATAAATATTTTTGCTTTTATAAAATGTAAATTGATTATTTTTTAAATTGAATGGATAACAATAAATGTTATTCTATACTTCTATCATCTCATATGGGTTACCATACTTTATTTTAAATCTTTCATAGCACATAATATGCTTTATATGTCCCATCATGTCAAGATCTACATGTTTAACATGTTAACATTATTAAGCTTGTCCTATGATTAATGATCGCAAACTGTGGGTCGCAACCCACCAGTCACCAAACTATTTAGGTGGGTCATGAAGCCTTGACAGAAATCACATGAAATCAGCTAAAATTTAATAATGTCACTAATATCATAATACTTTGAAACACCACATGTTACTTTGTAACAAAACACAGTGTTAAACTTGTTGTTAATGTCTTGTATATCACTCAAACCAAATGAGTTTTTGAAGGATTGTTTTGCTACACTAAATGTACCTCTCTTTGCAAGACTCTCAAATTGGTGGGTACTCATACTGTCTGAAGCAATCTAGATTATCGGTATTGTGTGTGAGCATTCATTTTGCCAACTTTACTGTTAAACTATTGAAGATATTTTGACAAGGTCAAATATAACAAACGGACTCAAAAATGTCAATAAAACCTGTTTAGTGTGACACTACAAGGAACATTTCATTACTAGGTTTTGGCTGTACATTTAGCTAGCTGTATGAGGCGGTACCCGTGCAAGACAGCTACTCATTGATTTGCTTTCATCTTTTTTAACATACAATGATAGTCACTAGTGAAATATATTTATCCACCAAAACAAAAATGTATCTATATATATATATATCACACCTTTTCCAGTTTTTATCTTTGCTTAGCACTACAGGGTTTCCGATAATAATTAATAATGCCTTTGCACGAGTGATTGCAACGTTGAATCTCTGTTTAAAACAAAATATACATACGTCTTCAACACTGTTGTTTATATTGTTACTTGTGCTGATAAATCTTTTTTTTAATTAATCTATTCTTGATCCATTTTCATAATAATAAAAATAATTGGACTTCTGACTTTTACGTTAAGTTACAATAGCAGCATGCTTAAATACTTGTTTATATCAAGCAAATTTAACTTGTCAAATCTCACTCCCATATTAATGAGGTCAGTTAAAGATGCACTGTCTGTCATGAACTACAAAAAAAAAAAAATTCTAATTTTGAATTGCTTAATTTATATAGAGTTTTAGATTTTAAATAAGTTCTGATTTGAGATTGGATCTCTTTCCACCAGAGCCATTCTCAAATTGTCTCAGCCTTGTACTCGCCAAGGGCAGTTTTTATATTTTCAAAGTGGGGGGGGGGGGGAACAGAATTGAAAAAAGAAAGAAAAAAAAATTGATCATCTAAAACACCTCAGAGGTTATTTCTGGGCGTCTAGAACAGAGTTACGCAACATTTCTGGGCCAGGGAACCACTTCCTACACCATGAACAAACACATACTAATATTCAAAGTCATTACTTAGACCTGTACTGACATAGTCGAATCATCATTATTTTGACATAGGGAGAGCATTAATTATGCCTGCAGTTATATTATACCACATAAATAGAATAAAATTAAGAGAAACAAGTTCTGCTACTATTTGCAATAAGCTTTATGAGCTCAAATAGTCGATAAGTCTCTTAAGTAGGCCTAAATGCTGAAGGCAATGCAAACCATCAAATGACTTGTCACTGGGAATGGATTATCAACTCAAAAACTTTTAAATGATGGCACCAGAAAGTCATAAAAACAATTAAGGCAAGAGTAATTTGGACATTTTCAAAATTCTAGAGAATATTTTGAGCTTCTCATATAACTAATATTTTCTTAGCATTTGGTGCGTAAACATCACCACCCGAAAACGGAAACATCAAAAAGTGCGTGCGCCAAGACCAAGGCTGCCTAATTTTGGACACATGCAAGATTTCAAGTTGGGAGCAAAAAGCAACGCTGATAAACTAAACCCAATGTTCAGCGGCGTAGCTAGGCGATGATGGGCCCCAGCGCAAGAATAATTGTCAGGCCTTTTGACTAGAAGCGTCGATCATGGGTGTTAGGCCTATGACTGGGGGACTGGGACATTACGAAGTGTTTCCTTTTTCCTTTACCCCTTCCTCCTATTATGGTGATGCTATATTTTAGCTCATCAACTTATGGCCACCCAAATTCAACTCATTAATTTTTTCATGAATATTCTATTAAAAACATTTAATAATATGGTGACCAATAAGACAGCTGGAATCTTTATGAATAATTGACTGTACTGTACACTTCTTATTTAATTAAAAATAAATTGTGGACTTGAAAACAATGTAACAATATCAAATATGAACACAATCAACTCACTGCACTTCTTTCAATATTGAACGTTTCAGACTGAAGCAATATGCTCATTGAATTGTAAATAATTATTGAGAAATTTCCAGTTATCATAGAATTATGCTTAGATTTTAAAAAGAACTAGAAAAAAGAATTTCATTGTCAATTACAGTTAAATAATATTCTTTTGTAATGATAGACCCTTAAATTGGCTGCAATTTAAGGATTTTGTAGTAATGTCTCAGTAAATCAGTGAAAACTATTTTTTCAATCTCTTTCTGGTTTGAAGCAAAAATCTTTAAATATTTAATACTTTTAAATGAGCTATTCAGGATTTTATTTCCAACAGCCCTGGGTACCTTCCAATTTTGACACCAATTGAGTAAAACATGTGAATCTAAATAGACTGTTTCCACGGATTAAAAAATAATGTAAAAATCAGTTGCAGAAGGGTGGGTCGTAAAGATAGCCAAGTTAGAATATATAATAGTATTTAAATATTTTTATTACCATTTATATATATATTGGGAAAATCTGAACAAATGCATTCAAAGTCTGAGAATGTTATTAAGTGGGGAGCTTGATGTTCAGTTGAGGGGCGCTAATTCACAAAATAAGGTGATTTCAGGTGATTTTTAACTACTTGACCACGATTTTTTTTTCGGAGGAGGGGAGGGGCACAAGTAATTTCCACATAGTTACCTCACTGCATGGGGTGCCTTGGGCATAAAATTGAGTACCTCAACCCTAACAACGGTGGAGCTTAGATGTCTGGACCCTCCATTTGTCAACTTTTTACCCTGGGCTCTCTATTTTAAAATTCTCAATCCACGCCACTAACACAGGCTGGCATATTTTTATCAGATATGTCAAACAAACATACACATAATTGTCTGTCAAACATGATTAAATCTGACAGACAAAAATCTCATACTTACTAAAGACTTACCTTTGGGTTGTTAAGGAAACCAAGTTTGAAATGTTTGTCGTCTTTGAGAAATTGCTCACTACTACGTACAGTTGAAACAATAATAATTAGTCTTTCCTGCCCTTGGAATTCTTCAACTGAGCCCACTTTGATATCTTTGTAGTTACGCTTATCAAGGGCTTTCTGAATCTTTTGAACCTGATTATAAAAAAAAGTAACACACTGTATAACAACATCTGATTTGTACATAAACTAATTAAAACACAACTACTAGAGCTATAATAGAAATAGACGTAAGTAATGTTTAGACGACCTTCCATCTAAAGTAAATTTTTGACAGATGTACAATTTTATGTGCGCAAGTTACTACAGGCAATGTTCTTTATATGTCAAAGTTTAGCAGTATCTATGCAAATTTTCATGGAAAAATTTTTGTAGTCCTAAACAAAGGTTTAAACATCACAGGAAATGTTATTGTTGGCACTCATTTGTAGGTAATATCTTTTGAAAAAATTGAGGTCATAATAAAGGTTGTATTTTCTTGCAAGCTCTGAAATAATTTCATCTACCCAGTGCTACTCTGATCAAGTACTCCTTACATTACGTGTGCATGTGGAAGTAGCACATACATTGTGGCTACCTTTTGCACTATATATACTTTACTCTTTACAACTCATGGTAATCAGAACACGCAGATCTACTGTAGTACTGAATGGATGGTAGATGTATGTTCTTGTGTTTAAATTCCAAATAGATATACTGTGCTTATTTTTACCTGCTTACGATAGGGTGAGATCACACCAATATCTGACTGCTTCAACTTTTTCCCTGAATGCCTTCCCTCCATCAGTTTTTGAATATATTCAAAAACAGCATGGCATTCTTTGGTGTTGAAAAATGATGGACTGGTCCCTTCTCTTTCATCTTTACCTTCAACACCGTGAAAGATTAATGGAAAGTTCTGAAAAGTATAAAATATTTAAGGTTAATAGTTTTCTTTGTTTTCATTACTGTACAATTTTTAGAATTCTATTGATGAATATAATAATAATAGATGGATTTATATAGCACAAATACACAAGGTCTATATGAACTCAACAATAGGTAAAGAAGACAACAAAAAAGCCTAATAAAAAAGCAAGTGAAAAAAAAACAAAAAACACCAAGCTAGCACCCAAACAAAAAAAAAAAATGCCAAAGGGTTACTGATAACTTAAATTGCATAATTATTTTAGACCAATTCCTAATTAAAAATTAACTATACAGTAATTTGTAACCCATGATATCCACTAGAAAATTACCCCGGATAAATCCCTCAAAAGGTAAAACCTTTTAAGCATTTGAATGTCTTAATTAAATGGCCATATAATAGTCGTTCTGAAATTTATATTTTCATCCTAGTGGCTGCACCCCTATGTTTTCTGGGATCCTTTGGCCAGCCTGTCCCCCTCCCAACACTAATGGAAACAACCATGATATGCTTATTTACCTTTTCTGGTAGTTCTTCCCATCTGCACATCATCTGTCTCATAAATACATTAGCTTTGGCTTCTAGTTCGTTATCGTAGAACAGCTCATTTGGCAACTCCAAGATTTCAGGATGAGATCTATAATTCTGCAGCAGCTTTGTCATCACCTTCGGATTATAATGTGGTTCCTCCTCTTTACGTGCATACAATGAGTTGTCTGTCATTAACCTCTCCAGGAACGATGTAGCTGAAACGTACGGTAAATAACATTAATAAACAGACTTTTTGTGCTCGACAAAAGTGATTGCACTCAGAAGGTCTAATGGGTAGAACGCTGTCTCTTATACACATCTAGATGTGTATAAGAGACAGGATTAGGTGAGGGGGCTTGATGATTAGGTGGGGGGTGCTAGCTTGCAAAATAAGATAATTTTAGGTGATTTTTAACTACTTGAGCGTGATTTTTTTTGGGGGGGGGGGGGCGAATATTTTTTGGAGGGGTGTGCGCCCCCTGAATTGTATTTAACAAATATGAGCAGAATGAAAAACTGAATGTATATTTGACATAGAAATATGGCTGCATACATCCAGCATCCTGCAATACAGGCTAGCGTGGCTCAGCTTTTGACAGTTAGGATTTAATGTACAATAAACAGATTTTTTCATTTAGCCATTTATCTCAGTCTATTAATCTAAGTATAAAAACGACAAATACAAAGCGGTAGCAAAAAGCTAAAATGCTTGCATACAATACATATAAAATATAAACCAAGATTACCAAACAGAAAAATTTAACAAAATGACAAATACTTTACTGAAATACACAACAAGAATTATAAGCCTACAGTTATTTTTTAAATTATGTTTACACAAATTTTATAATTATTTTTTGAAATTTTAATCTAATTTTAATTAGCGAAAAAGTTTTTTGGTGCTGTTCAATCGGCTATGTTTTTTTTCCATCACAGGAAAAAATAATACTGTTGTTAACACATTCCTTCGTTAACTTTTGAGGTAAACTATTTTTTGGTAAACGAACCAAATGAAAATAATTCTCAACGAAATATCATTGTCAACAAAAAATACCAGTCGCATAAAGCCAATTACTGCAATTGAGACTGACTTCACAACTTGTTCATATAATAATTTTTTTGCTTCATTCATATGTGAATTTGATACACTATAGATAATGTTTGCTCTATGTCTCTGTCATACATTTGGTTCTTTTTAATCCAAATTCACACTATACCTAAGCCAAACTTAATGGCCATTGGCGACCTCAGTACTGGTCCCAGTTGTTTTGGGTCACCGGCAAGTACAAGCTGACCTCCTTTGGAATTGTTTGGGTTCAGCAGGTTGGAGACAGCTATGATAGCTTCTGGCTCCTCGGCATGTCCAGCTTCATCAATAAAAACATGAGTAAAGTGGTTGTGTGGGAAGTTAGCACTCGCAAGTCTGATAGTAAAAAATTTATAAAACAATAATAATAACAATAACAATGTTATAGAAATAAAATTATCAATCATTTTGTAAATGAGTTGAGAACAAAATTGTTACAATATGAATCTCAAGAGAAGTTGGTAAATTATTCAGCCCTTTTAAATACCAATTCAATGGTTTAAAGGTGTTTGAGTGGTTTTTGCAGGTAATATACAATAAAAAAACATTTTATTCATCAAAATAAAAAAAATAAAAAATGCAATAAAAAATTTAAAAAAAAGAGCCCTTAAAAAACTTTTTAAAAAAAATTGTGTTTTTAAGAAAAAAATTATTAATAATTTTGTAATTCGGTCAAAAACAACAATTGATACAATATGAGTCTCATTAGAACACGAGTGGGCAAAGTTCAGCCCGCATGCGGCCCGACAGTTATTCTTTTGCGGCCTGTGAAAACAAATTAAAAACCCTATGTGTGCAGCCCGAAAATCACTTTTGGCAAAAAACACTTTGTTTTTTACTGCCCGTCACTGATCATCTACAAAAAATAATATTATAACTAACTATATATTAACTATATACTATAAAGTGGTGTAAAAGCAGTTTACAAAGGTTTTTGGAAGCACACTGGAATACTGGAACCATCAAAATTTGGAAACATGTTAAATCAAAAATTCACTTTGACCCTCCCACTGATTTTTATGTCAGCCCCTGCATTAGAATTTAGTAAATTATTCTTCCCTTTAAATTAGCAATTCAATGATCTAATGAGGTGTTTGGGTGATTTTTGCAGGTATATACAATGTAAACAATATATTATTCATCAAAATTTAAAATTTACAAAAAATACAGTAAAAAATAGAAAATGACAAAAATGAAGAAACCAAATTGGGATTTTAAGAAAAGAGGGATCAGCGAAAAAATGGAATGAAAGAAATTGGGAGAAAAAGTTTACTAAATTGACGGAAAAAACACCTCTTAGTCAAATTTAAAAATTAAAATTAGACATAATTATCAGAACGTAATATGATTAACAATTAACTGACCTTCCAGCCGTAACTAGTGTAGTCACCACAATTCTGTACTCCTGAATCTCACTTTTAGAAGGAAATACATTTTCACAAGTCTCATAGTTATAATTGCAACATTTAGCATCCTGAAAATCAGTAAAAATATAAGACATATGATTATTATTTCATACTCAAATATCCAAACACAGTGAATAGAGATCAGTTCATAGAAAATCATTTGATTCTGTAATTTGGGCAGGACTGCTGTTGTAAGTTAAAAGAAAAAAAAAAAGGATTAATAGAAAAAAGAAAATAAAATAATACACACACCTTCAGAGCTTTATCTACTGTGTCCCAACCCCGAGTTTTTGCATTCATACGATAAATGGCTGACTTGGAAATTTTACTGTTTTCCAACAGTCTCACTGCTATCAGGTCTGCAGCACTATTGGAAGGTGCACAAGCTAAGATCCTGCTACCACCAATGTGTCTATTAACCTAAAAAAGACAAGAAAATACACATTAATAGAAACTTTTCATCATATTTGTGTTAATTTCAGCCTAAAATCCTTTCACTTTGCTTGTTATTATCAGTCAATCAAATAATTCATATAGCAGCAGAATGCATAAAAGAAATGTTGAAAGGCACTCGAACAGCAAGATTTTAAGCTTCCTCTTAAAAATGTTGACTGATTGGACCTCCTTTAACATGTGGACTGCGGAGGAGAGCTCCAGAAACGAGGTCCACCACATAAAAATGAGCTCTGTTATGTAAATTGATAAATAAAGGTGAAGAGGGGGCTCAATGATTAAGCGAGGAGGCGTTAAGTCGCAAAATAAGGTGATTTTTAACTACTTGAGCGTGATTTGAGATCTGGGATAATGTGTATGTAATGTGTTGGTATACAGGGGTCCCAAGTCTCCCGGCAAACAGGACTGCCTCCTGCAAGCAAGCAAGAATCTCGAAGAAATAATCTCCAAAAAATTCATAATATTTTCATGTTATTACAACTTTTTAATAATCTGTTCTCTGCTCCAATGCCCTTTGTCACATGAACACAGTGTGTTGTAGGACCCTGATATTTTTATTGGCCTGGAGGTAATTGGGGTTTAACTTGACACTCTGGAGCACGGCAATTCATCCGCTGTATATGGCGATTACTGTGCAACAGGTTAGGCCTAGTACTGAACATTGTAACTTATCAAACAATTAAATGACATGTATAAAGCATGGTCAGTGCTTATCCTCCCCTTGTACTTCTTGCTTGAATTAGGCCTACTTGAATATGGTCACTTTGAGTATGCATGGTTGTTTATTTTGATTTTAAGGCTTTCTCAGTTAGACAAGATTTTCTCATTGGTTTAGAGTTTGAACAAGACTTTCTCATTTGGATGAGTTCCTCCTAGGCACAAGAAAGTTAAATTAATTGATTCTGAGGTGTAATGTGTTGGCTTGCATGTGAGCTTTCTAGATATGAGAAAATAACAATAAAAAAACAATAAAGAAAATAAATTTTAAAAACCTTAAAAAATTGGTTTGTGGACATAAGCAATCCAATCCTAGCATAAGAAAGTACACACCTGTTTGATGGCTTCTACAATAGTAACAGTCTTTCCTGTACCTGGCGGGCCAAACACAAGGTATGGGGCTGGTCTTGATGATCCTTTAGTAATGTGCCTAACCGCTTCACTTTGTTCAGCATTGTTCTTAATATCACGATTGAAAAACCTTGAAAGAAATAAGTTAATTCTTTTGGATTTTTAATGTTATTGAGCGATTTTATGCCAAATAAATTTTACTGAAAATAAATCAAACTTATCTTTATAATGGAAGTATTGGAAAACCCCAGTTTCAGTGGAAAATTGAAAAGGATTCTGAAATTATAGCCCATAGTTGACACCACAATCCAAGGTCAGAATTAAACAAAAATGTTCGCCCATGTAATTTGTAAGATTCGGAATTGGGACTTTCCATTTCAGGGCCAGTGGCGGTGCCAGGGGGCTTAGGCCCCCCATCGGTCTGGTCAAGCCCCCCCCCATCGGCCGAAGCTCGTCGGGCAGTTGGACCAAAAAAATAGGCCTAGTTTTCCCATCCCAGCCATTTCCAGCCATCTAGAAGTCAAAATTATTTTTTTTAAATCTCTGTTCAGGGCCTCCATAATACTGACGCACACAAGAGGTATTTGTTTTACGCCAAATTCCATTCATGGAAAGCGTACGCACAAACGGCAAAAGTTGTTCAAAAGTCTGCTGCACACGAGAGCTATGTTATGTTATGCCACAACTGTTATTCGTGGCAAGTAGCATAAGCAGATGGCCCTTGAAGTGTGCAGCATTTAATAAGGTACGTTCAATTTTCAGCAAAAAGCTGAGATGATCACCTGGGAGCCTCTGACACGGAATGACACTATTGATAGATCACATTTAAGTATGTATTAATAACTATTTAAATAAGTAATGGTCTCTCATACTTACCGAGCTCCTATGTTTTATTATTATTGTAGTTTTACATATCCTTATTTACAATGCTATGCTAACTTGATAATAAAGACAAAACTCCCACAGGTATTACAACTGAACTACCGATACTTGAGGTATAACAGCAATGCAACCCAAAAATGAAAGTGATTTGGCGCAAAGGAAACAGTTTGGTTTCCTAACCTCGAGGTTGGGGTTTCCATCCCATGCTGTGCATTTTGCTTGTGTCCTTCAGCAAAGGCGTGCACATTTTATGTGTTGTTTCTCTCCACCCAGGGGTATAAATGGGTACATGTGGGGTTGCCTACTCCTGCACTGATTACAGCAGCATGTGAACCGAACGACCTGGGACTAAAGCGCTTCATGTATCTGCAATAAAAAGCCACTATATAAATAAAATAATAAATAAATAAATAAAAATCATTCAGATTTAAACAAGAACGTTGGATCAGACTAATCTAGACTAGTCTGATGAAATAAAGGATTGGCTTTATACTTTGCTAACGAATGGAATTCACTTACGTTATTGTAGCATTGTTAAGCAGAGTAGCTTTTGCAGCAGTTATTTTCTTTGGGAATAGGACATGTTTCAGTCCATTAGGTATGGCCTGCATCACTGCACGGTGTTGAAGCATTAAAGGTCGGCGGTTGAATGTGAAGTCTATTTTAAACTTTGAATTACGTATATAAACTTTTACTAGGCTAGAATGGAAAAAAATCAAAAAATCATGCATGATGTGATAAAATAATATATATGGCAAACACAAGCCAAACCAATCACTTGTTGCAAAGATTGACTTTTAGTTAATAATACAGAGTTAAAAAGTAAAATGAGAGCTACAAAATGGTAAAAAAATCATTTATATCTGACATTTCGTTAAAAAGTCACAGTTTAAAAGTTTAAACATACAGCTGTTTAAAGAACAATATTTTGAGAAATCAGCCTTCAAAGTTTACGATTTCGGGCATTTCTTAGGCAGAAACCATCACCAAATCGTTAAAAATTGTTGTTTTAACATTGAAAATGAGGAAAATAACAGCATAGCATGATGTACAGATATATAAAGGTTAGTTTAGTGCAACTTAATATAGATTTCCAGAATTTTGACATTCTAGCTTTTGGCTATTTTCTCAGAAAGAGGATTTGCGACGAGTGACATATTATTGTTTTACAATTTTGAGGTTTACTGTAAAAGAGAATTATACTTTTGCAGATCAAATGTTTTTTTTAAACACAGGGATCATAGAATTGATCTACTAAACTTAAAATATCTGTGATTTGCTCATAATAATATGAAATTATCATGTCCATATAATAGTGGCAAAGACAAGCCAAACCAGTCACTCTTCGCAAACCCTGTTTTGGAAATAATGGTCAAAACACACTGGAATGTCAACATTTTGAAAATCTATTTTATTGCACTAAACAAACGATTATATATCTATACAGCTATACTGTTATTTTTCTCCATTTTCAATGTTAAAACAACAATTTTTAAAAATTTGGTGATGCCATGGCTTCTGCCTAAGAAATGCCAGAAATTGTAAACTTGGAAGGCTGATTTCTCAAATATAGTCCTTCTAAACATATAATGTCAACAGAACAAAGCAATTTTATTGAATACTATTAGAGGATTTGTTTACTTTGTTTGCATAGCTCAAGGCATACACTAATTCTTTATCAGAACAACAAATTAATTTTACTCATGTGTTGTATAGTAGAAATGTCCTACCACTTTCAGTGTGTAAACCTGCCTTAAAAGACATACAGTATCTAATAAATATATATAATTTATATATAATTTGTATATACAAAAAAAAAGTGTCAGTTGGAAGAACTTTTTAAAAATGCATATGACAGTGAATGTGTTAAATGTGCAAAATGTCTTTAATAGAGGTACATGTTAAGCCAAAATGAATATATTCTTCAGCATGACTTTACCTTGAGTTGAAACCCAGGACTAAGTCTTCCATTTCCACACGATGGACATAGCCCTTGTAACGCTCACCAACTGAAAGTGTAGCAAACAAATGATCACCTTTTAGAACAGAGGGACGATTTTCAGCCAGCCCAGGCACCTGAAGAAAGTAAAATACTGTTGAACTTCTCTGTGTGACGTGCTCTGATAGGTGACCATTCCACTAAAGCAACCACTTGCCAAAAGTCTTTGTTTCCCATTCATTTAAAATAAAATTACATATTATCTTGTATTATTTTTACCTTATTTTGGGGCATCACACAGGTATAGAAATTATGTGTTAAGTGACTTTACCTACGTGTGACACACACAGTTTTGAAAAGAACTGCTGCATTGTTGAGAATGCCCATTATGATGTTTTACACTTTTCAATCGAAGGTAATTTTATGAGTATTCAAGAATGGCGGAAGGTTAGTTCTAGAGTTTGTGGGTTCGATTCTCACCTAAATCACTTGCAAATTTTTTTCACAAGTGTTTGGGAATGTACTGAGTATTCACTGCGTTAATACGTCAGGTAGTGCAAACCATCAATCCTATGATCCCGATGCAAACTAACATTATAATAGCATTTGCAGTACCCACTGCTACTTGGGGATTGGATTCAACATTATCACTCAGCGCAAGCTTGGTAGTCTAGTGGTTATGGCGCCAGGCTAGTTCTGGAGGTTATGGGTTCGATTCCCACCCGAATCACTTGCAAGTTTGTTTTCACAAGTATTGTGAATATGCTGGTAGGGCAAAACATCACTCCTATGCTATTTCCTGACACAAACTCACATCGTAATATATTTATGAATACTATGAAAACCTCAACAACATTATTTCAACAATCCTTTTCTTTTAATGTCATGTATCATTTAATAACATGTATCTAAATGTATAGGAATTTATTTTGTTCTCTTTTGCATGTAATGTCCTTTTTTGATATTCCTATACATTTTGTAATCTTGATGTAAATAATTAATTTTCTGAATACAAATTTGTTTATATATTGTTTACAATATTGGTGTAATAATTTCATAATTGAATTTTGATGTTTTTTAAATTGAATGTTTATTTTTCTGCAATGTAATTTTATGTCTGTCCATTTCCATCTTTTGCATGTTATTGTTCTTTTTTATTTAACTATTGTAAATACCATCACTTTCAATACATACCATCAATTCAGCTTTTGTGAATTTAATTGAATAAACCATTTATCTATCTATCTATCTAACAATAAATTTAACAATTAATATCAAAGTAACTCATCTGACTTGCATTTAGTTTAAGTAAACGTCTATTCTTATCAGGAGTCATTATTGCATCCTCCATGCTGTACTGAAGAATGTCCAAAGCCATCTGACGTTCCTCAATGTGTAACAATGTAGAGAACTTTTCTGCATAATTTTTAGATGTCAGTTTCTCTTCCAACCTTTTGCTGAAATGATCATTCCGGTTTCATCAAATTTATACCAACCCATCACCATTGGCAATGATGCACATAACAGTAAGATATAAGGCGTTGTTCACACTATCAAATTTTATGTGACAAAACAACAATAAAATGGGCATAATACATTTATTTGTCACATAGTGTGGACAGAACTTATGATTCATAATGTACACATCTCTACCAAAGGTACTTGAGGGGAGTGTCAACATAAAATCACTACACTGTGTTCATTGCAATCGTTACATATTTGAGGTTCAATGCCATTTGAACTATTATAATACACACAAAACATTTAGTGCTGGAGGCAATTTATCAAGAAAATATTCATGGTCCAAGCATGGACCTATTGGTCAGAAGCCAGTTTATTTTTACAACCATGGCATTAAAATATTTAACTACAAAACAAAACAGTATATCTCAGATATCAGAAATAGAAAAAAAAAGACCAATCAGCATCCCCCAAAGCAGTCAGAGATAGCATGTAGCAATTTTATTGAAGCTAGGCTTAAAATTATCAACATTAATAGAGGCTATACAAACCTAATGTCATCAGTGTCTCCTTCATCCATCATAGTTTCCAACTCCTCAGGAATTTCGTATTGTTGTAATTCAGTCATCTCCAGATTATCTAATGATTTACTTAAAGAAAAAAAATAATGTGTCAATGGATAGTATTCTAGTAGATATATGACAGTACCCTACACAATTCTCATAAATTACATTATGAAATAGTTTGGGCAGCCATGTTAATCTGAAACAATGAAGACAAGGTGCTAACTTTAAGTTAGAAGTTTTTCACACAATGAATATTTTTACTAAAGTTCTCAAATCAAAGTTTACAAAGTGAAAAAAAACCCACAAAACACTTTTAGCACATAAACACACACATAACTATAGATTTTAAGCCCAAAATATAAAAAAAAAAATAACAGATAGATTAAAAAATAAAAGGCTAACTGTGAAAAAACCCATTTAATTAATTAAAATATAAAAATCATATCTGCAAGCAAATTAACTAGTCTGTTTTAAACATTAGGGATGATACCACAGAAGGCCCCTATTTATATATATATTTTAGTGCAACAAAATAGGTTTTAGTTTAGTGGCCCTAATTTACATTTGAAAGAAAAGAATTTACATAAATATACAATACAATAAGTAAACAAATTAATTCTTATTAATTATTTAAATGTTTTCATTGCAAAAGCGCATACATTTTTCAACCTTGTTTCTAATAAATTTTTTAAATTCATCAATATTACATTTTTATTTTCTCCTCTGCCTAGATGTTTCAATATTTGCTAAAATGAAAAAACAAAATTTTATTGTTATTTTCTCTACCCTCCTCTGATAATCTTTAAAAAAAAACTTTAGCTAGGTATAAAAATCTTGTGTAAAGAATGCAAACTAATTCACAAGATAACCATCAAAAGCTTACTACGATAAACGCACACCGTCTATGAATTTTCTGCACCTGGTAGGCTTACGAGTCCTTCGGGATTTAACGTAGGGAGATTTTGGTTTCAGTTCTCTTGTCAGCTCAGATTCAACCTCTACAACAATGTTCCGAAGAATTTGAAAAAACTGCCAAGAAAGAATAATTGCTTTAAATTTTTATATACCGTATGGATAAAATATATGCCAAGAATATATGAATAATGTAAATAATGCAAACTTTAATATTTGATAATACCAAAATTCTGTATGGCTCTCTACAATAGTCACAGCATTTTATTTATCGAGGCTTTGACCATTAGGCATTATTCTTTCTCCCTTCCATGGATACTCACTAGATCCAGACCTAGTTTTACTTGAAAATTTGAAAACAAGATTTAGTTTACAATACATTTTTAAAATTTTGTATTCATAAACTAGATGAAAAATAAAATTTGTATGATACTGAAATGAGATAACCGCTATCATGTAGAACAAGATCTGTTGTCCTGTTATGCTGCACTCATTTTCTAAGGCAAGGATACATGGTAACGCACATGGTCAGACCAGTAGTGGTGCGTCTCACACACAATTTTTTTCTCCGCGTAAAGCGAAACCGATGCTTGATTTAGATATTAATATTCTATAACCTTTAAAATTTGCTGGTATTGTATACTTTAACTTCTGTGTAAATTACATGTTTTCTGTCCTTGTTGTTCACACTCTGGTGCAGCTCTAACCTGCAACAGTGCGGCTATAATATTGAAAACAGCCTTATACATATCAACAAGCAGGTACGGCTATCACCAGTATGATGTGGTTTTGTTAACCTTGGATCGCATGATCAGATTTCTTAACACAAGTGGCTGTGATTGGTGCAATTACCCAGTTTGATAGAAATCTGACCAATGCAGAACCTGGTTTCATATGACAATCCGTCTTTAAGTTTAATACATGAGATATGCCGAAACACATAAATTTAAAGAATTTCCCCATTACTTCCATCTGTCCAACAAAAAAAAAATCTCATACTTTTATTTTCCCAACCGTTCTCCTTAATATTACCAAAATCACAGTCAAATATTATCACAAATGAAGCCTCTCATAGTAAATGTTTTGTCTTCATGTTTTTTGTAAGACTTTTAGATATCAGCTTGTTTTAGTCAGTGCCTTGATAATTTTGTAAATGTCCTATATAAATCATATTATTATTATTGTTATTATTATTAGTGATGACATAAGCCAATAGCAGGTGGGCGAAAATATCATGTTAATCTTACGTTTTTGCCTGGAAATGCAAAAGCAAGTGCCAGCAAATTTCTGTAATCACTGACAGACTCTGGTTTGCAAAATACTGGAAATGTAAAATCGTCTCCTAAAAGAAAAGCACACGCAAGTGAATTACAAATTTATTATAATTGCAGTTTAGCATGGTTCTGGTTCTAATATGTTCATTTATAAACTTTATAACCAAAAAATGTAAAAAAATGAATGAATTACATTTTGAAAAAGCAATAAATTAAAAAATATCATTTGGCTCTTTCAAATATCATACCATTATTGTTTAGTTGACTTCCCAATAATCCAAATCCTTATTTATTTTTTATACCTATTAAAAATAATAGACGTTCCTACAAGCCCTGCCCCCTTAGATATTGTTGATAAAAACTCACAAATCATGTTCTGATTGGTCATTTGTTAAGTTTGATTGACACCCTGGAAGAGTCTATTGCAAATTATGGGTGAAGTGACTCACATCACTAACTGCTAGGTAACTACAGGATGCATTCGTAGAAAACAGTGTCATACAAATAGGTCATGCAACATAAAAATATATTGTTAAAACTATTTCAACCTCTAAAGTTATGAAAAACTAATATATAAAAAAAATGAAATAAAATTGTAATGATACATAATGGAAATGACATACCTTGTGGAATTTTAACATGCTTTGTTGGTTCATTCACTTTAAATGTAGAATCATTCATCAACAACCAACCAAGTAACAAGGTGACATCATTTTCACTGATGGAATAGAAACATGTAAATAATAAATATAGTTTACAGTAGTTGAATTTATTGAATGTATTTAAATTAACAACAAATAAAACGACATACATTATTGCAAAAACAGCTAGGCCTAAATGTATATATTACAAACCAGAGCTGAGTATGCAACAAATTCCAGTTGATACCCTCTCATGTGTATCAATGTTGCTCATTCCAAGTAGTATAGAAATTAAACCACAGATCACCATATTTTTCCTGTTGGTGTCCTCTCATTTAATCATTGAGACCTACCACCCATCTCCAATTTCAAGTCTCCTAAACAGGCCACCGCACATAATTCTACAATACGAAACACTGAAACAACACAGAATTAATACAACTCTCACTCTCTAATGCTCTGTCCTTACTATTCAATTTCATGCGAGAAATTTGTGTGATGCACCCATATATAGGTAAGATGATGTCTGTTACACAGAAATATGGGCATATCACATAAATCTGTCACAAAAAATTTAATATTGTGGAGAGAGCTGAATTGTATACACACTCTATAAAACTATGGATATTAATAATTTATTTTTTAATATCTTACCTCTTATTACTAATAGTTATATTAATTTCTACAAGTTCATTCATATTTGCATCTTCAACTAAAATGCCAGTTTTAACATCATGATCAGATGTCACTTCGATGTCATATTTATCCTTATGCCAAGTTTTCCTGAAAATCAACAAAAGGGTGAAATTCAGTAAACCAAGGTGCTCGCTTACTCTACAACGTGTAAACGGCACGGTTTGTTCAGATAAAACAGAATAATCTTTCATGACCACTAAATTATTATTGACCAGCTCACTTTATCCAACGTTTCGCATTTATTTAAGCATCATCAGGGATGATACATAATACAAAAAAACGAAAAAATATGCACCAAAGATTATACCCTAACTACTGCAACTACGATATTATGTAATAGAACACCAACTATAATTATATTTTCCAAAACACTAAATACGCAAAACCCATGATTTTGGTGTGTCTGCATCAGACGAATTGAGTTTGGAGTACAGTATTACAGTGTGCAATACACAAAACCTCCAAAATTGAAGTATCCTTCAAAACAGAAAGCAGCATGAGCAGTAACTACATGCTGTATGTGGGAAGTAGCGACGATTTATAATCATTTACAATTATAAAAGAAAATCTGAACATAGATTTAGACAATACCAGTTATTCTGGAAGAGCAATCTCATTTTACCGCAATGATTCCGCCCTCTCCAATGCGAATCAAAGCTGCGTTGACTACAATTAATGACATCACAATATTCACAGCATAGTGCATTACGATCACAACTCGCCTTCCTTGCGTTCTTTTTTCGTTCTTTGCGATACTGACCAATAGTGACATGTTCGGAAGGAGAAATTTCAATCACTGTGTTGTTTTTTCTGTTAATCTTGATCTTCCTTGCCCATTTAAGATCATTGATGAGTTTCTCAAATATGAATGCTAAATTCATAAAAAGAACAATAATAGGTTATGCACATAAAATGAAGAGATCGGTTTCTATTTAGCAAATGTATTCCAAAGAACTTTAGTAAAACTTGGACATATTCATAATCAAGTATAACATTTAACATCCAATAACATAACATACATGGTCCATTATCTCCCAATTTAACTGAAAACTCATTATCATAGACTGTATGTAACTCTTCCAGGTTCATTTGATCAAGGGTTTTTCCCTTGTCCTGGAGGAAGCTAGTGAAGCAGCTCCAAGTAATGTCCATCTTCTCAAAATTCCGACCAGATAGTTTATTCGGTGCCATAATTGCCTCTTGAAAGTATCTGAAAGTAAAAATTCGAAAATATTTTTCTCGTCCATTAACAGATAGCCTAGGTCCTATGTATGGGCCTTTTAAGGAATGCATACACAATAACAATGAGGAATAAATTATGTCCTAGTGCACTCCCCAAATTACTACCGGGAGGATTCCCATCTCCAATTTTTACATCTCTTCCTGCGCCATACAAAAATCGACCCAATGACTGAACTTATGCTAAAATACTGAGCCAACAGCTTGCTTTTGCTTGGTTGTGAATCCAAGGGGCTTTAGTAGTGGAATAACCCTTCTATGGATATTACCAACAGAATCAATCATACATCCATACTGGTACATACACATAACATCTACATGCATGTATACAAA
>NW_022694816.1:0-1029 GCF_011630105.1 Anneissia japonica | reverse complement strand
TAAGATAAGCTTTTGGGCTGATTTTCTGACATCATGTTGTTTAAAAAATCATAACTCCATAACGGAGCGTCGTATCCAAAAAATGCTTCCAGGAAAATGTTCTTAAAAGACCAGTCTACACCACTATATGATTGAAAAAAAATTAAAAAAAATTTTTTTGACCTCTGAAATCAAGATTGAAAAAGAAAAGCCTTTTTTCTTTTTAAGAAAATTTTGCTGGAAATTTTTTTGGATACGACGCCCCGTTATAGAGTTATGATTTTTTAAATAACATGACGTCAAAAAATCCGGGATATGACCGGTTGAGCCACCGACAAGTTGAGCCGCCGGTAATTTATATGGAACGCCAAGCGCGTCTCTCAGTGAATGTAGTGCGTCTCTCAGTGAATGCAGTCGGCTTGCCGATGTCATCAGTAAATGAACCCCCCGGATGCCAGCTACATATTCATCCCACAGTCTTGTCAGTCGTTGATTTGCTCGTATTGCCGTTCGTGATGTATAATTGTGTAATTGAAAATTAGAATTTTAATATATTTATGTACTACATTTTTATAAAAATATATGAAGTTGTATAATTGCAAAATCGTATTAAAAAAATAATTTTATGTACATTTTTATACAAATAAATGAAGTTGTATAATTGCAAAATCGTATTAAAAATGTGTTTATTTACGTTTGGGTTGCGGCGTATTTCAATTAACTTATTCGTTATTTGTACTATTTTGTTAAATTCTCGCGTCTCTCAGTGAATGTAGTGCGTCTCTCAGTGAATGTAGTCGGCTTGCCGATGTCCTCACTGAATGAACCCCCCCGGATACCAGCTACATATTCATCCCACAGTCTTGTCAGTCATTGATTTGCTCGTATTGCCGTTCGTGATGTATAATTGAAAATTAGAATTTTAATATATTTATGTACTACATTTTTATAAAAATATATGAAGACCTGTATAATTGCAAAATCGTATTAAAAATGTAATTTTATGTACATTTTTATACAAATAAATGAAGTTGTATAATTGCAAAATCG
>NW_022694815.1:0-846 GCF_011630105.1 Anneissia japonica | reverse complement strand
TATATATATATATATGTATATTTATATATATATGTATATGAATATACTGTATATATATATATATATGTTTGTATGTATGTATATATGGTTATTTTGTTAATTAGTGCTGTTGCAGAATGCATAAATATATTCAATTATGCTATTCAATTTTATTTATAGATTGATGACATATTCGACGGAATATTTAAGGCAATCGAAGGAGAACCATATGAATGTCACGTAGATCGTGAGAGGTATGCCGTAGACAACACCACAGCACTGGATGAAGGGATTCAAAGACTGAAAAGAAACGTAGGCGGCTAAATGAAAACAATGGCAAGAACTGTACCAATCAAGTGGGTTGAATTCCAAATTATAGTACAAGAAGCTGGGAAAACAACTCTGCGAATGTCCTTAAAAATGGTATTGCATGTAATTTCTTAATGAAGTAAAATATTTCTGATTACGTTGCATTGCATCTTACTTTTACATTGATTGAAACCACATATTTCTGTTCAATGTATTTGTAATTTTAGTAAACGAATCTGCAAACTATTTCATGACTAAGCTATTTTGTGATTTTTAGATAGCACCATCAATTCAAATGTAGCCTATTAATTCTTGAATCCTGTAGATCACTAAGATTGCTACCGAGTGTGGTATTAATGAAGAAAACGTCACCCACGTCCTCAATTACCTTAATGATGTTGGGATTATTCTGTATTCGCCCACTAACAAGAAGTTGAAGAACACAGTGATTACTAACATCCATATGCTGATTGGTATCTTCATGAAAATTATCACAGTTGTGAAACCTGATGATGTTGATAAGGTAAATTTAATTATTAAGTAAATGGTACAACAGTG
>NW_022694814.1:0-1243 GCF_011630105.1 Anneissia japonica | reverse complement strand
TACAACAGGTTTTTAATCTGGATTATTCTTCAAAATCACGTATGGCGATAAAGGCAAATCTTAACCATTTTAGTTCCTTTAATACTACTGTGTGTACTTCTGTTTGATGTGCGAGTTTTCATCCTGTATTGTGTATTGTAATACTGTGTATTGTATCAGGTTTTTTTTCCCTCAAAATTCTAAATTGGAGAAAAAAGAAAATTATATTCAAATTTAAGCATAAGAGCAGGGGCAGATCCAGAGATGTCCAAAAGGTGGAGGGGGCGAAAAGAGGGGGGGGGGCGCCAAGGTGGGCCGATCAAGATAATACTACCCTAGGGGTCCGAGGCATGCCCAGTGAATTCTTTGTGTTCTAGACGCCCGGAAACAATTTATGAGGCGTTTTGGGGGATCAATTTTGTCTTTTTTTCTTTTTTACCTTTCAAACAAAAAGGGAGGGCGGGGCCGGTCGGTCCCCCTCCACTAAATTCACCCCTGAAGATTTCCATTTCTGGACATCTAGAGGTACCATAATCGTAATGTTTTTTGCGCCGGCCCATAGGGGCTGAGGTAGGTAGACTCTCTATTTGTGAAAGTCCTTCCCCGGGCCCCCTCTATTTCGAATGTCTGGATCCGCGACTGAATGTCACTATCGTTCTGTTCAGAATTGTATCGTTGGTAGGTTTACGATTAGCAGAGCTAAGCGATGTAACAATAGTTGTTTTAACAATTAAAATTATCGAAGCTCTGGTGTAGGTTTTCAATTCTTTTAATTTTTGTATTGTTTTTATACTCATGGACAATTCATAACTAATACAGTACAACATTTTCTGATTTCACTACTATATTTCGATTTTCTGTTCAGAAATTAGTTATTGATTTATTGTGTGTAATAGATGTTAACTGTCGAAGCTCTTAGGTCTACTATACCAAGTTGAATTACCAAGGAGGTTTAGTGCCAACCAACGAAAAAGAAACTCATACATCTACCCCATCATTTAGCTATACTGAACCATCCGTATATCTGATTTCAGCGTATTTCAATAATTCTTTTTTAGGGTCATCATGTCCTGAAATACGATGTAAGAATGGTGCATGTGTAGCGTATTACCAGTTAGGAGATGGTAACGACGACTGTGGTGACAATAGTGATGAAAAGTTCCAAGGTATGTAGCCCTACTCTATCATGACGTAATCATGTTGTATTGAAAACTAATAATAATGTCGAGTTTTTTAATCGTGGTACATATACTGTATATAATAT
>NW_022694813.1:0-648 GCF_011630105.1 Anneissia japonica | reverse complement strand
ATTCCATTATTATTATTACATCATTAATAATTTGTGTGCGAGTTCATAAGCATATGATCTCATTTTAATATGTTGAATATAATATTATATACATTAATTTAATAAATGAATTTTTATTGTATGAACTTTGTATCCAAGCAGCGAGCTTGTGCTTCCACAAAAAATATTTGTTAATTTTTTCTTTTATTCCACTTTCAGATACAAACTTCAATATACAATAACTACCACATTCTTGATTAAACCAACCTAATGTTATATAATAATAGGCCCTATAGAATAACAACAACAAAAATTTGATTGATACAAATTCTCAGAAAAAAATAAAGTAACGTGCAATGGTTTTGAAACGTGCTTGGACCAGCCTCGTGGCAACCCTGACCTGATAAAGAGTCAAGCCTGTATTAAAATTATGATCTTTTTGAAACATCTTATCCACTGATGAATCATATAAATTTATGATTATAATCTAATTTTTCATCTTTTTCTCTAATTATTTCCGACAAATCATAGATTATTTTAATCAGATTGTAGGCCACTGTACTATGTATGGTGTCAGAAAAAGGAAATCACTAAATGCTTTATGAATGGAGGAGTTGTGATGTATAATTTAGTAAGCAAGGGCTACTATTACAAATCATCGTCTAGAAT
>NW_022694812.1:0-772 GCF_011630105.1 Anneissia japonica | reverse complement strand
AAAAATCGGTAGGAGGGCCAAAGTGAATTTCTGATTTAACACCGAGGGCCGCACCCAAACATTAACCTTTCCAGTGCGCTTCTAAGAACCTCTAAGCACTGCTTTTACACCACTTTATCTCAGTTTTAATATTACTTTTTACTGGGTCAGGCCGTAAAAGACAAGGTGATTTTCTAGCCAATGTTTGCTTGGCGGGCCGCACACATAGGGTTTTTATTTCATATTCGCGGGCCGCAAAAAAAACCGTTGTCGGGCCGCACCACCTGTGATGTATACAATACGATATATATCCGACAAATTTCAAAAATGTAGCACTTTGCTTTGTACTAATTTAATTGATGTAAATTTCACTAGTTTTCGCCAGCAGTGATTGCTCGCTCCGTAAGACTTCGCCTGATGAAGCCAGCAACTCCAGGCTGGCGAAAGTTAGTAAAATAAATTTTATCTATTAAGTTAGTTCAAGGTGCTAAAATTGACGCTTGAGGGTGCTCAGATTTGGCAATCGGGATAGTGGTCCCCTAGACATTAATATAATCAACATTTTTCCTTGACAATAGCTTAAACAACATAGCGGGTGTTCAGTTTATGAATTCAGATTAAGTTTGATTAGTGAAAGTTAAAACCCACATCGCCTATAACCCCCTCAACGTGTGTAGTATTCTAGCTTAACCGATCAGATAATACTTTAAATAATAACAACTGTATTCATTTTCTTCTCATATTAAACAGTATAAACATAGGGCCTCAATTTTTTTTACATGTATTTATTCAA
>NW_022694811.1:0-1145 GCF_011630105.1 Anneissia japonica | reverse complement strand
TGATAGACGTTATTGGTAGGTTTCTATCAGAGCACCTATAGTAGGAGTCACTTACAAATTGTACAAAATTTAATTCATTACCAAATTATATGTATATAAATAACGTGTACATATTTACATATTTTAGAATTATTCATTTGGAGTGATCCCTGGAAGCTTATACCGTATGACTTGAAAAGATGGCTATTCACGAAACACAATTTGATCAGAACAAAACTTGACATCATAGACCCCGGTATTTACAGGACAATCGAAATACAATTTTATAAGCGCTTTTCTTTGGTTCATTTGCTGTCTATCATCATGCAAATTAGTACGCTTATGAGTGTATTGACGATAAAACCCAATAACTGCTTTACCTATATGATTTATAACAATGGGCTTCTATCTACCATGGGCCATGAATCAGGCATCAGGACGCGTGCAATCCTTAAAATGTTAACATATGATAAAGTTTACTTCCTCCTATGATGGCCCAATGATGATATTGTTGGCTATGTTAAGGTGACTATAATGAGAGTAAATTTTACACGTTAAATGCAAACACTCCTTTTCTAATAATATGCGCCTAACAGTAGTAACTTTAAAGATTGTTAGGGAAGAAATAAAAATAACGCAAGGCGGTGCAGTAAATACTTTCCGAATAATAGTTTAAACATGGACCATTAGGTCCATAGTTTAAATGCCTGAACAAAATATTCTTCAACTAAATGTGATTACACAAGTAAATACGTTGGTGCGATGTTCGTATATAATCACAAACCCTATGTCTGTGATAATATAATTATTAATTTGTTTTGTTGATTTTATTATAACCACCGACAACCAATCACACAAAATACAAAAAAATATAAATAACATTACGTGACGATGCATTTTATTGTTACAAATGAAGCGTTTCTATTTTGAAGCAGTAGAATACTAAACCACAGGTCTAAACATAATGTTGTTTTCACATCACAATTTAACACAACAACTTTTGTAGACGCGATCTTTTACATTATTATATATACAATCACAATTTATACATTTAGGCCTATAATGCGCAGATTGCACATAAATGTTTAAGTTTTGATCAGCATGCTTCACAATGGTTCTGTTGCAGACGTATATTCAGAGCAGTGACCATGCACCCCAACCCATAA
>NW_022694810.1:0-573 GCF_011630105.1 Anneissia japonica | reverse complement strand
TTCGATCCCGAGGCGCAGGAGTTGATGATCGTGAACGGCAGGGCGTCCGTCGCCGACGGCAACTCTAACCAGTCCTTGGATCAGCTAGACGTGATAACCGAGAAGTTCACGACGAATCCGTACGCGACGATCGGAGCTTCGGAGGCGCACGTCACGCTCGCGCTGAAGCACCCTCTCTGGATGACGGACAACGCGGGCGGAGCCGGCGGCGTGCACAGAACGTAACTCCTTAGCAGACAGCCGGTAGAGCAGTACAAGTCGGACCTGGACCAATTCTACCAGCCGGTGTTCAGCCACAACCTGAAGGAGGAATCCAACGTCGGCATGCAGGGTAGACAGTACCACGACAGCGAACCTTGCGCATTCAAGAGCGTCAACAAAGGATTCTTTGGGGAACACGAACACAGCTCGTCGGCGTTCCGCAACCTCCTTGACGTGTCCTCGTGCAGAACCGATCAGGGAATGCTTCTCGTCGATCCGGCGACCTGTCTTCCGACGGGACAGGGAGCCGACGATCAGTACATCAGAACCGGATTGAGGAAAAGATATCCTCCTTACTGATAATTTAAAACA
>NW_022694809.1:0-737 GCF_011630105.1 Anneissia japonica | reverse complement strand
CCCTAGCCCAATGTGGGGCAGTATAACATACTCTGACGGACTGATTTACACCATATAATTGTTAACACTCGGAACAATTAAAAAATGACACCAGCCACTGTATCAAGTGTCATTAAACCATGTGGCGTAAAAATAAGTAAAAAAAATAGCTCCATAATTGAACCACTTTTGGATTTAGTATAGTTGTTGAAAAATTTTTGACAACAATTTCATTTTATTGCAGTAATAAATATTTCTCCGCTCTAAATCAATCCAACATTCTATTGATTGTAAATTTAGACCAATGTGAATGTTATCATGACTAATTTACCTCTGACAATGAGTCTCATTACTCCACGGTTGTCACTGGGACTACCACTCCTATAACATTCATATACCCCATCATCTTTAGCGCGTATATTTTCAATCGGAACAGACGAGTTACCATTCCACATTTGAATTACGTCACCATAATTATGTCTCCAGCGTAAATCGTTAAAACCGCCGTCTTCACTAAGGCTGATAGTGACGGATTCCCCAATGCCGACAGTCATCGTTCGAAACTGCATTTTAATGGTGGCTGTGGAAATACATTCAAATAATATATTAGTAGGGATGACAGAACAAAAAATATCACTTAATATGTGTAGTGTAATTATAATCACAAAATTATTTGAGAATAAGAAACAACAGTTTTTTTTTTACAATCTACCTTCTAAGCTCCTGCACAGATCTGGAAAAAGTATATCGTAGCACTA
>NW_022694808.1:0-689 GCF_011630105.1 Anneissia japonica | reverse complement strand
AAAAGAATGCAAATTTGTGAAAACAATGTCAGGAACCCAAAATGTGTAAAATAACGTAATTTCTAACTTTCGTACGTGCTGCGCACTTAAAAATGCGCGCGCGTAGTGGAAAATTTCAAAATAATTTGAAATGCTCAAAATGGCCAAAAACGTGCTCTAATTTAGTCAAAAAGTGATTTTAAGCATTTTAAAATTTTGACGCACGCGTGCGCGCGCGATAATAAGCGCACGCGTAAAATTAGGGTACTGTACATTCAACATTAACTCAAAGTTAATGCCCACTTAATACGTTTTCGAAATGGCAATTAGTTAGGCTGATATGATCGATAATGTAAAAACGCAAAATTGCGCGTAGATGACGTCACGCATGACTGAGCGCGTTGAAAAGCTTACCATGACTATTCCAGACCAAGCCAAATGTCCGTTGACAGCGATTGTGTGGTAACTCGTGGCATTTTTTTAGATATCGTGCGAACAAAAAAGGGGAGAAAGAAAGAAGAATAAGAAACTAGATTTGAACTCGTCACTGAGGACGAGTTAGGTGATCCGCCGTACTTTGACCCTCACGAAGCACGCACGGTTCTGATTGAAAAATATTATATGCTAAAACATGCTCTATTTAATAGTAATTTTGAGCATTTTAAAAGGAATTTTAAAGGAAAAGAGTAATTTTGAGCATTTTAAAGACT
>NW_022694807.1:663-924 GCF_011630105.1 Anneissia japonica | reverse complement strand
GTATACAGTAATTTCATTTTACAGTAGTTTGGAACGATATCAGGAGTGGGGGTGGTGGCAGTGGCTTACTAGGACTACAATTTATTTGAAGCTATCTTGGGTCCGATCGTCCACACCAGTTGGGCCCAATCGTCTCTCACCCGAAGTTTTCATTACGATCGTCGATGATCAAGAACGTATACCATCTAGGCCCTAGGCTAGGCTTAGATTGTTCTGCTACGTATACTACTACCGCATAACAAAGAAAGCAACCCACCCGGT
>NW_022694807.1:0-656 GCF_011630105.1 Anneissia japonica | reverse complement strand
CCACCCGGTGCATTCTTAAATTGTACACACATTATTAAAATGTATTAGACGATAACACGATATCACTGACTGAACGATCTACACCCTCGCATCGCAGTAACTACTGTACTGACGAACTAGGCCTAATGTTTTTGTGGAAAGTTAGATAGTCGTTATATACCCGACAGCACCACCCAGTCGACTGCCTTTATATCTTCACTTGTCTTCAATTTGTATTCAAAGGGTACATTGCTGCATAGCCAACTGTCGGGGATATGGTACCTTCATACGACTACTCCATAGAGATAATAATAAGAATACTAGAGCGCTAACCGCAATGTATTCGATGTTCGAAATACGCAGAACTGTGCGGGTACCATCCAAGATGGCTGCCATAGATTTAGCCAATCAAATTTCGCTAAGCACCATTGTTTGCAATTGCGCCCTCAATTTACTCAGAGGGTTCAGTACAGCTAGCTACCCGTATGTTTGAAACTCGAGTGTTGAGGTGTTTGGGTGTAATGTACACGATTTTAATTTTCATTCCTTGGTACTTTATTTTTGAATAAGATGCTCCACTTGGCCTCGTTTTGGCTACAATAGTTAATTAATTTGTTATTACCATTACTCATTATCATTAATGAAATAATAGTCAGTCAGAGGGCTTATTAATATGT
>NW_022694806.1:0-895 GCF_011630105.1 Anneissia japonica | reverse complement strand
ATGCACATGAGAAGATTTAAAGATTACAAGAGGTTCATGAGGCCTGAGGTCATGTAGAACTTTACAGTCTCCACATCACTTCGGGTCAATAGATTTCACCATTTCCCTCATGAGCAGTCAACTATAATATAGTATAATATTACATCCATTGAACTATTGTAAGGCCCAAAACTAAGGACAGAGTATATTGATGGCCATGACTACCATAAATTGTAACGCTTAAAGTAGCATAGTTTATAATTCATTTTCGTTAATTTTATAAATAAAGTGTAAATACACATGATCAACTAATGGATTTATTTACATCATACCTTAATTCAATAACTAAATATACAATAGGCTTAAATTATATCTTCTAACAAATTTTATGGTTAAAGCTTATGTGATACTGGTCTATGACGTAAATACAAAAATACTTTGGTGTTTTTACTTTCTCTTGTGATGTTAATTTTGTTTTGTAAATTTTAGTGTGAGTTTTTTCCCTTTTTTTGTAGTTTTTATTGTGTTTTTAGGATTGGATTGGATTGGATTTATTCGGTGTAAACACCAAGGATAGCCCACGATAGTCTAGAAGAAGACTTATTTCCTGTGGGGTCCTTCTGGTGGTGATTGGGCAGTACACCGGGAGACAATCCCCTACTCTTTTCCGAAGAGTGTACTGCATTCTTTAACATGCACATGGGCCATAATGCACACGGGACCAAGGGCTTAAACGTCTCATCCAAAAGACGGTGCGCTATTGTAACTTGTATTTCAGCCCTCTAGCTGAAACACAAGGAGAGGCAGTGATGGGAATTAAATCGGGGACCTAGAGATCTCCACGGTTCAGTGCACACACAGCGGCCAATGAATGAATGAAATTTTATGATAATTTTATTTTTTAGCTGAATGATTG
>NW_022694805.1:0-1002 GCF_011630105.1 Anneissia japonica | reverse complement strand
ATCTTTATTATATTTATTACTTCTATTATTTTAATAATTTTGATGGGTCGACTACTGTATATTTTAATTTTTATATTAACGTACAGTATACCAAGCGACCAAACAATAATGTATATTTGTAAGTTAAAGCCAAACAATTTGTATCAGCTATCTGATCACACATAAACTATTAGTTAGATAAATTCAAACCTTTTTTTGTGATGCTACTATATATATACAAAAGTGCTATGCAAGATCTGTTGTATGTTCAGTACACACTGAAGAATGTTGCAGTGACGACCGAAATATTTGTGCTCAAATAAAATATAGGCCTATCTATGTTCCAGTAATACGTCAGCCCTTGTTTTCTGTCACTCGTAATAGTCTCACTATATATATATATATATATATTCATAATATATATATACATATATATATATTCATAAATATATATATATAATATATTATTAAAGAATCTCTATTGAGATCCAGCGGGCCGCAACTGATGCACGGTAGAAATTGCATCTTTAGATCTCCTATCTTGTTCACAGATTCACGGACTAGTGCTGTCTCGTAAGAATTTCGTAGGACGCGTAAAGAATGACAAAATATTCTCTGCAGGGGCGGATTTAGGGGGGGGCCGGCCCGGCCCCGGCCCCCCCTTTTGGGAGGTAAAAAAAAGAAAAAAAAAAAAAAGAGAGAGAAAGAAAAAAATGATAGCCCAGAATTCCTCAAGTTCGGGCGTCTAGAACACAGAAATTTCGCGGGGGCATGCCCCGGACCCCCTACGACAGTGTTGTCTCAATCGGCCCAACTTTCGGCCCCCCTTCCGGCCCCCCCTTTTGGACATTTCTGGATCCGCCCCTGCTCTGTATCTACTGGAACCGAGCCACATAACTTGTATTCCACTATTTGCATTCACACCTGGGCTGTGTATATATATTGCCTTGGTTTGGTTCTGTAATCATTAGTAGTCGTGGGACTAGTTTGGGCCTACTTCAGCTGGTCGAACGTTTCGTTTGG
>NW_022694804.1:0-975 GCF_011630105.1 Anneissia japonica | reverse complement strand
TCGATGCCGGGCACGGCTATCATCTTCTTGAGATCGCGCGCGTACGCGATCTTGTTCTGTATCAGTTTGCCTTCCTTGAAGGTGAAGAGCTTTCTCTCTTTCTTCGAGTTCAGAAAGCTACCGCCGAGGAACAGACAGTCGCACATGGTTCTCACGCTCTCTTTCATCTCGCTGTACTCGTTCGTCTCGAGAATCTTCGCCAGCAGGGAGAGCAGACTGCACAGGCATTCGAATAAACCTTTGAGATCGCACGCGCCGTCCGGGTTCCCTTGGTCGGTCTCCATGTCGCCGCAAACTGTTCCGCAGACGAAGGCGTCGACGAATCGACGTTCGAATCCGTTGACGCGCACCAGCTGAGGAGACAGACCCATCATCGAACCCGACGGTGTGTATCCGGATCTGTACGCCGTGGAAACCATGCGCATCAAACCCGTCGGAGTGAGTTCGGGGTCGGTCAGCTGCGCGTGAACGCGCTTCTCGTAATTGTCGTCCATGCGAGATTGCTTGGCGTTCGCTTTTTCCGTCGGCGCCTTCCTCTTTTTCTCTCGGGATCTCGCCGATCGTTCGTCGGCTGTCGAGGTAGAAGTGCCGGCGAGACCGGGAACTCTAGTTGCCATTACAATTTGTTTTATTTTTTTTAAGCAACACCGACGATTTTGCGGCTCATCCTTGTCATTAATGACAACCTGCGTTCGGCCGGGCAACCAAAGATGTCTTGGCGCTCGTCGGCTAGCAAACGGATTCGCCTCACCTCTTGGTACGTGGAACCGGAGACGGTTAGAAGATCGTCCAAGAAAACGGAACCTGATTCGGTTGTTCCGGCGCCACGCAGAATATCGGAGGACAACGACGTCGTCGTCGCCGCCTCCGCAGCAGCTACTGCAGCAGCAGCATCTTCGCGCATGCACATGAATGACAATTTGACAAAAAGAAAGAAACAGAGACGAAAAGTTAAAGTTTTTAACGATTTAATTG
>NW_022694803.1:71803-75130 GCF_011630105.1 Anneissia japonica | reverse complement strand
CAGAATCATCAGAAACCACTTAGCTCCGGACCTCCATCTCGACATGGTTCTCGTGATGTCCTGAACCAGCAGCCGCTTGGATCTGGCCCTCCCTCACGCCATGGTTCTCGTGATATCTTGAACCATTACCCCTCATCAAATTTAGCATTGCGTGGCTCTGGACCACCATCCCTTCGCAGCTCTCATGATCAAATTAATTTAGATTATATGCCTCGTAATGCTTCCCTCTCATCACGTCAAAGCTCGGTGGAGCATGTGAACGCCGGCTTTGAGGCATCGCCTATGGTGAGGAGACCACCTGCAAATCAGCTGCCCTCCTCTAAAAAGGAAAAAGACAAGAAAGGACGATGGTCTGTGAAAAAATCCAAGAAAGCTGGTCGATTACCTCCTCAATTTGATAGCCCCATGGAGTTGGACTTCGAAAGTGATTGTTGAGACACATCATATTTATCACAAGTTTTCTTGCCTTTAAATAAATAATTTTTGAATTTACTGAAATTTATACTTCTGGCTGAAGATATATTTGAAGATTTTTTAAAAGCATGTTAAAAATTGTATATTTTTTTGCCTAAAACAATACATCAACTTAAATATTTTTTATTATTGTTTTTGCCTACTCTGATGACCACATTGGCAATGCCGTAGTCAGGATTTTCAAACCGTGCAGGACAATTCCAGGGTGGACCCACTTTACGCATAAATTCAAATAATGTACACCCATTTTCCTTTAAAGGTGACTATTTTGCACAAAAACTTGAATATTTTTGACCCATTTTCTTAAAAGTTGACCCATTTTACGCAAAATATGAGAAATCTGGACCCTTTTTTTAAAGAAGGGGGACCCATTTTTTGTGGAACCAATAGCAAATTTGTGTGGGACTGTCCCAATTGCTGGCTACAGCCATTGCACATTGGCAATATCTTTTGCTTGAAGTTTTGATAAATTAATCAAATTTTATCATGTTGCATTGTAATTTACATCTGGATTATGTTCATTACTCAAGATTATATAAAATGTAACTGTTTATCAATATATATATATATATATATATATATATATATATATGTATATGTATATGTATATGTATATGTATTTATTTATATATATAGTTTAGCTACCAGAAATGTAGGTATCAACAAGTATACTCATTTGTTGTCCAACCAGCTAAGTTATTATAGTAAATTTACGGACATGGCTTTCATAAAATTGTATATATTAGGACAAATTTGAATACAAATGGTATACTGTATACCAGGGCGGGATATTTGAGAAATGTTATGTTTATTTATTCCATTGTGTTATTTTTCTTAAATTTTCCTTGATATTGTAAGTTACATCTGAATTATGTTTATTACCCCAAAGTATATAAAATGTAACTGTTTATAAATATATATTTAAACACAGTATATTTTTTATTTGAATGGATGTATAGTCATCACCTTGAGTAAATGTATATTGTTAATGAACATTTATATACCATTAAGTGCCAAGTGTTGTTGTCTCAGATGTAGGTGTCAACAAGTACTTATTTGTTGTGTACACAGCTAAATTGTTAATTTCATTTCAATTTTGTGCCCAATGATAGTTATACTCAATCATCCTCATATTTATATTAATTTGTATTTTTTGCAAGTGTTTCTTACCAATCTGCACTATTTTTAGTAACTTTACCAACATGATTTACATAAATGTATATATTAGGTCAAAGTTGAACACAAATGATATAAACCAGGGTGGGACATTTCAGAAAAGTTATGTTACTCTATTGTGTTATTTTTATTAAATTTTCCTTGATATAGTAAGTTACATCTGAATTATGTTCATTACTCCAAAGTATAAAATGAAACTGTTTATGAATATATAAATATATATATATAAACACAGTATATTTTTTAATTTAATAGAAGTATGTTTTATTAAAGCCATCACCTTGAAATATTTAAAGTATAGTTTTATAATGAACATTTATAATATTGTACAACAGTACCAAGTACAGCTGTCACTGATGTAGGTATCAACAAATGTACTAATATGTTGTGTATACAGCTAAATTGTTCCTGTATTCTCATTTTAACTGTGTGCCCAATGATTGTTATAATCAATCATTCTTATATTAATATTCATTTGTAATTTTTGCAAGTGTTTCCTACCAATTTGCACTATTTATTAATACATTTATTATGTATTAACTTAATACATAAATTTACATAAACATATACAGTATACTACCGTATGTCGAAGTTTAACACAGATGGTACGGTATAAACCAGGGTGGGACTATTTCAGTAATGTTATGTTTAGTTATTCTATTGTTGCTTTTATTAAAATTTCCTTGATATTTTCATGCAGTATTAACATTAAATATTTGAGTATATTTATAGACTAGGAATTTTGTAGCAATACCGGTAGCATTTTGATAAGATTGAATAGAATAGTTAGTAAAGTGTATGTTTCATTACTTGGGACCTATCAGTTGAAAAGTTTCTTTTAATGTATTAATCATTTAAGGGTGCCATCCAATTGTAGTGTTGTTTTTTCATTAACATTGTTTCTACTAGTTTAAGAGGCACAGCCCATTTGTGTTTTTTTATAATGTATTAGTGATTAATGTTGATGGTGATTTTAACTAATAATGGCACACATTCATAATGTATAACATCAGTGTTTTCATAAAGACAAAATTATATTTGAAGTTCTTTTTATATCAAGTGATTGACTGGATGTCTACTTCATTATTGTAAAGTTTTGTTTTTAAAAGAGACGTCTAAAGTCTCATTTCAAATCACACTTTAATCTTTTTTTAATATTATTTCAGTTAAGAAATTGGATTGTAATTCTTAGACATTGTAATCTGACACAAAATAATTTATAAGGTATAACATTTTATTGGCTTTTTGGGGAGGGGTGGGTCAGAAAAATACAATATACCATTTGAAGAACCAGCTCATTTGTCTGTTTTGGTGTGGTTATGACACTTAATAACACAGACACATAGTAACACACACTTAAATAGTAATCATCATATGTATTACATGGGTTTGCCTGGTAGAAAACAAAATCATGTAATTATTACAGTTTGTGAGACAGGCCTTTCAAATCCATAAATTATTATGTATGAATTTCAAGAAAAACCAAGTTGCATGAAGGAACAGAGCCTGAGATTTGGTGTCGTATAAAAAAAAGAACAAATACGATCGTGTATAAGAAAAAATAACAAAGTAAGATTAATCAGGCTTGCATGATTCACCAAACATGACAATGAACATGACTTAAAATAACTATGGTCGGAAGTTCTCTACTTGTACAATAAATTTTTTATTCTGAGG
>NW_022694803.1:61207-71598 GCF_011630105.1 Anneissia japonica | reverse complement strand
ATAGACATACCAGCTGACCTCAAATCCACATCAACAATATTTTCCAACAGATTGCATAAACATTGCTTGCGAAAATCTCACCACTTCATAATAGTTTTCATCATGGTCGATACCTGGGTTAATGTTTGCTCATTCTAATCTGTTCAAAATTAAACTCATCATCTTTATAGGTACTTTTGAGAATGATTTAGTGCAGATGTATACGTTTACGTTTTTTGTCTATAGCGTCATAATGTCCTAATAAATATAATAATTATTATTATTATATTTATTATTATAATTATTATGACATTGCTATTACTATATAATTACGTAGCCCGATTGTCCTTCAGTACCTTATCCCCTCCACAATGACCAAAGGTTGTACTTGGACTTATTAACTCTTTTAAAGCAATAAATTTATAATCTATCATATTCTAGAAAAAAGTATTAAATGCTGTATTTTTTTAAATAACAATAGATTATTTAAACAAATTATGAACATTATCTACGTGTATGAATGTATCAAGTGAGTTGTTGCAGTTTATAGATGGGAACTTTCCAAAAACCATGTCACTTATTCCACCATGAATAATACAATCATGCCTATGGGAAACACACGTTTATATTAATTTGTAGACAGATTTCTCGTTTATTGGTTAACACGACAGGTGAGCATTACTAAACCCTAGCATCAGGAAGTTCCTATAAATGTGGCCTACATGTGAAGTAGCCTAGGCTTGCTTCTTTTTAATGCCACATCCTGCTTCCCGTTTCAATTTTTTAACCCCATCTTTTACATTAATTTCTCTAATATGACGTATTTAAGTTAAGTTATTGTTGTTAATAATAATACATTTTTGTTGTAGGCCTATTTTACGTCATTTTAGTTATTCTAGTAATTAGTAATAATTGATTGGAATATTATAATCATAACTTCAATTTCAATTTTATATATCAGTATTCCTGAAACATGTAACTTGTCGGCTAGAGGAACAAATCAAGATGAATTAGTAAAGTTAGGGAATAACTTTATTTCAGAAATTGAGGTCTATGTTTATCTCGGAGTACACGCGTCTCGTAATCTAAGTATATTAATGAAACTATAGAATTAGATTATTATGCTTATTGCATACTGTATATCAAATCAATTGTTTTAAAATATTGTGTTAATATATTTTGTGCTGTTGATACACAAATTTACAAAATAAAAAGAAATCAAAATTAATTTTTATTTAAATTTACAAATTTAACTGATTGATTAATTTTTCGTGTGGAGTACATTTGTTGCGATTAGGGTTTGGATTTGGGTTTTTATCCTGAAGCTCCGGGCTCTTAGGCACATTGTATGATTTATATTTTTATTTGTTTTTTAGGCAATTTTTCTTTTCAATTATTCGCAGTTATAAGGTGGAGGCTTACCTCTCTCGAATTCGCCTATGGATCTGTACCGTATCTCTTCACCTCACCATTCTTGAGAACTGGAGATGTTTGCCAAAGAACGCATTAGTAGTTGACAAAGAATGTACTGTAAATGAGTAAGATTTGGTATCATCATTATTAGGCGGTATCTTCGTCTGCAGAACGTTTTTAGATATACAAAGGTTAAATTCTGCAAGAATGTATCAGCAATAGAACCTCTTTCTGTATTCCTGTAACGTCACTGCTTTTAATAGGCTTAACATTCACTCACTTTGCCCGAGCTGGTAGAGTATCCGAACAATCGGAACCTCTTAGGTTTGAATCCTGCTGGGTTCACATGTTTTTATCAACTATTTGTTATCTTCTTTAATTATCAGTGGAGGTGTATCTCGGTACCAAAGAAAACGGAACGTGTCTTAATACCACTTGGCCTCATAGCTCAGTTCAGTTGGTAGAGTATCCGAACGGTAATCGGAATGTCTTGGGTTCGAATCCCGTATGGGGACATACGTTTATGTAGGTAAGAATGGCCCCGGAAAAAATGGCCCAGGAAAAAATGGCCCCAGTAAAAATGGCCCCAAATGACAGGTAGGTAAAAATGGCCCCAATAATAAAATTCTGTATTAAAACTGATTTTTTTTTTAAATCATTATATGCATTTTTAAACGGAAATAATTTAGTTTAAGAGGAATCTAACATCAAATAAACTGCCATTTACATTTTGCAGAAATTACATATTCAATGATAAAATATTCAAAGATAAAAAAAAGCCATGAATAATACTTTTTTTTTCCCCATTTAAATGTTAAAAAATAGCAACAACATAATCTATAAATCAACGTAAATCATGCATTTATTAATACTAAAATAATTTATTTGTGGCCAATTTCAAGGAAGTGGAATCAAAATTTTCCAGAAATTCAATCCGGGTATTAGTAAACCCAACAAACAATGAGTTTATATGAACATCAAATTTTTATTTATTTTTTTTTTTTTAGAAAAAGAGAGTTCTACAATCGAATTAAAGGGTTTGGATGGGGTTCACAGTGTGTTTGGCGGATTGTGGTGTATTTGCAACCAAAAAATAGGTTCTTATAAATATTTCAATTTCTTATTGATATACCAAGTGAGTCAATCATAATTGAATTGTTTGGTTTTCTACAGTGTGTTTTAGGAGGTTTTTGGGATTTAGCAATACCATTTGATCCTACCATAATTACTTTACCCTCACAATTACACGCCATTTTAATTCTTAGCATAATTGCCATATTTACATAACTATGTATATAATATAGTATCTTAGTTTACATTATTTAGTATAGTTTTAGGCACTTAAATTCACTTGGCGGGGAGTAGAAACCAAGTATGCGATTAAATAAGTTGCTTAAATAAATGTATTCCTAATTATTCAGTTTACTTTAAAAACGATATTTGATTAACAAATACTTCATTAAAGTAACTCTAAGCAGAACATTTGTTGAAGTAAAGTAAGCCTCCCTTTTCCCATACATGAACTTGTCATTCAAACACACAATTGATCCACATGCTTTAACTGTTTATTTGCACTGTTTATAACATGTAAAGTTATTGCATTTGATACTTAACAAAAGTGAATTTTGTGGTTATCTATGAGTTGCATATTTTGGTAGTTGAAGTACTGTATGTATGTCATTCCTCTACTTTGTTAGTGGAATAACGTTTTTTAATACTTATTATTGTTTTCTGATAATCTCTCAGTACATTATTTGCATCTGTTGTGTAACTGTATTTGTTATTGATTCAATTCTTGCTTATTTCAGTAATTAAATATTTGAAGATTTAAAAAAAAAATATACTTTCTATTACGGAATTTTTTCATTGGAGCCATTTTTACCTACTTGTCATTCGGGGCCATTTTTACCGGGGCCATTTTTTCCGGGGCCATTTTTCCCTGGGCCATTTTTCCGGGCCATTCTTACCTACATTCGTTTATGCAATATGGGTAATAGGGACGCTGGCGCTCAGCGCATCGGAAACGCGGTCAAATTTCGGTGAATTCGATGTGAATGCAGGTATATTTCTATTGTTTATTTCTTTTGAACTAGCGAAATACAATTTTTTGAAATAAAATGATGAATGAATGAATTATAGGCCTATGTTGAATACTATGTTGATGTGTCGTTGTGCGGATAGAACAAAATTAGATAGTCTACGATGTACTTAGTGGAATTTTTCTGTAGGCGACCAATTATGATTTAAATGGGATGGGAATCCAAATGCACAATATTAAAGCGATTAGGTAAATCTTGTAAGAATTGTAAAATGCTGGTTAAAAATAGAGTGGGAGGGCTGTTACCGTATAGCTAGAAGGTTGATGTGATTTACAAGATTAAATTTCATTGATGATAGTAATGTGTAAAATATGCAACCCACACGATATTATGATAAGCTTAAAATAATCCTTGTTTGACCAAAGCTTGGAGCTTACATGCATTGTCAATTATCTCTTGTCACGGCCTGATTTACAATCCAGTATGGTATGTGACATAATAATAATTATTCTTTAATTGTTCCCATTCAACCTGAAAATTGTATAACATAATCAATATCAAGGCATAGCCTTGGTAATGAAGATTATAGGTTTTGTATCTTCTGCTTTATTTCATTTGTTTGTTAATTAACTTTCTTATTCAATTTATTGCTTAGCTATAATGCACAAGATCATTGTTTTATTATGTACTATTTACAGTTTGTAGTGATGAAACTACAGTATTTATAGTGCAGAACTATTGTGAACCTATTGTGTATCCTATACAAAGTTAACGAGTTCCACTTGTTGTAAAGGTTCTTTGTCTTAATTAGTTCGTACCCGTATATGGTTGTTTGGGTATTTCTACTGTCTGCGTTGGGTGATTGTGGCGCCCTCTACCAAACCCTGTCTCTTATACACATCTAGATGTGTATAAGAGACAGGGATTACGGTAGTGAGGCTATCGAGATTGCTTAAGCGTTTCGTTAGCATTGATTATTATTACAGTATACAATTATATATTGTTATGATTTATTTTACATGATTCTTTATTATGACACGTTTATATTATAAGCCTACTGAAGTTTGATTTAGTATGGTTATATTGTAATTTCTTTAGCGATTGTAATTGTACTTGCTATCCGTAGTTACTGCTACGTGATAATATAGTTCTGAGAAACTATTACTGTTACTATGTCGATTATAGTATAAGTATATAAGTGTATTATCAATGACCCATCTAGATGTGTATAAGAGACAGGTGTACAGTACTACTTTGATGTGTACTAGATTTGGTCGCTGATGTTTGCCGATCAGTTTGTATTGGATAGTTGCGCCATAGTTCTCGTAAGTGTTCACTGTGCATGAACCGATACTATTCTATGTGTAGTTAACGGTCCTACTAAATAGCGCCCGGTAGCGCCCGGTAGCTCCCGGCAGCGCCCGGTAGTCCATGGTGCCGCCCGCTAGTGCCCGGTAGGGTCTCGCATGACGCCCGCTAGCGCCCGGTGCCATAAGTAAAATCAAGCAGCAAAAAAAAAGTTATTTGCCGTAAAATTTTCAGTTCAAAATATTCTTTTCATTTTATACAGAGGGCCTACTCTGGTTTGTAGAGAAATTTCCCTCTGTGCTTTATGTCGTCGCTATAAATAATATTAGTAAAAATTTCAGTTCAAAATATTCTTTTCATTTTATACAGAGGGCCTACTCTGGTTTGTAGAGAAATTTCCCTCTGTGCTTTATGTCGTCGCTATAGGTAACAATCTTTATTAATTAAGTAAATAAGTAAATATTTTGATATTTTCAGATCAATATATTCTTTTCATATTTTTCCCTTTCAGGAACCCAAATGCTGAGGCAGAATTTTATAAGCCACAAGATCAACAGCTTGAAATAAAATATTAATAAATTAATACATAATGAGGTTTTTTTTCCTAATATTTTGTAATGTTGCGTTTTAAACATTATTTGATAGTAAAAAACTGGAGAAATTAGTGCGAAGCACCACTGAATGCCTTGGCCTGTAGGGGAGGAAATCTCATGATTCTTATGCTCTACATTCCACAATAATACAACACTTTTAATACATTTTTATATTCGACAGCGGATAAGCTAAAGGGGTAAGCTGGCTAACGCAAGGATCTCAGAACAATACAAGACGGAGGAACACTCCCACGGAGGAGAGGTTCGAACCAGAATACAATATATAAATGATACATAACAACTTATTCGACTGTACTGATCATTGTTAATCCAGTAAACACCTTTTGTTACCACCTTGCTGCAAGCTGATGAATAGGCTCTATTCAACCTACTTGCTCTATTTATATTCCTACTGTAGAGTATACTATAGGCTTATAATAAGAAGTAACCGACATTAGTATTGTTTTAAATCCAGTAAACACATTTTGTTACCACCCTGCTGAGCAAGCCAAATGTGCTGTAATTTCAGAGTGTGAAATACTGCATAAAATTAAGGCAAAATATCATTATTAGGCACCGGAATATTTAAAAGCAAAGTAGTGCATTAAGCCTTATAATAGACTCATTTATTTATCAAATTACGATGAAGAACGACAAAGCTCAAGTCAGTCTTTATTCGAATTAATACGAGTGAATATCCAATATGAAAAAATAATATACTCGTATCGGTTGAATATTCAATACAGTATATTTATGTTTAAGTCCATCGGATCGGCCGGGTTGTCCCTCTGCTGAGTTATCGGACTCCCACTGCCTAGAATACTAAATCTCAATGATTAATATTTATCCCGTAATTTACCTAATCGAAATGCTCAACTTTATATGGAGATTATAATTAATGATAAATGTTATTTAGGCCTACTTGAATACAATTGTGGTGTCTCTACAGTACCTCCATTCCGGAAAAAAAGCAACCTTTTTGCCTGGAGGGTATGACGTTTCCATCGTGATCTTTCAGACGAATTAATTCTTACAGTATGACGGTATTGATGCACTTTACACATATTTTTACACTATAGAGAGTTTTCGCCATACATTCTTTCAAGAACATAATGTTTTGTGAACTTGCATATTCTATTTTTCAGTAAATATTTCCTCATACACGATATTATTTCTTAATGCATTTTGTTTTGGTAGTTCAAATGTCGAGCAACTTGTCGTCTGTACTTCTACGATAGGCTGTAATCAATAAAAAATAATATAGTACCGTAATCATGTTCTACTTTTCATTACAAGTTGTAATACATAGTAAAAAGTTATACACCTACTCGAGTGTTTGAATTATTACACTTTATTCACATTCTTTACAGAATTTTTCTCCATGTTACCGGGCTTATGTTCATATATACTATTTTTGCAATATGTAATTTATTAAGATAGTATAATACATACTCCAAGTATCGAAATGCACGATCGTGTCGGGATTTAATATTTCGACATTAATTATGTCATCATCAGGATTTATTAATTATCATTAATACGTAATTATTTGTATATAATTGAAGTTCATATACACATATACATGTTATATACAGGGTTCCTGTCGGGCCCGTCCAGTACTCAACATTTCTGCCGACGACCCGGCATCACTATTTTTGCAATTGATATAGTACAAAAACAGTATAGGCTAACAAAATGTTCCGTTACACAACTACTGGAATAGGGAGTTGTTGTTGATTATCAACTCACTCTGGCTAGACAATGAACACGCTTGCTACATCAGATAAGACAAAAGATATCAATTAACGTCTCCGTGGTAACGTTAACTTTTAACGCTACTACTATGGACAGGCATAGTATTGTTGCTTTTTATTGAGCAACAAACGATTGAATCGGTGGCATGAATCGTGTACATATTTGGGTATATAGAATAGCAGGTTTTATTATATTAATATATTTTTATGATGTTTACAATTCTTAATGTGATTTCAATTTGTGCTTTTTTCAATAGTTTTTAAAGTAATTTGTAAATATTATTCAAAACTTACATTTGTTATTCTATGTAACTAAACTATACAATCTACATCAAATGAAAAACACTATAATAGACTATGAAGAAATGTTATTAAACCAACATTATTATTTTTATACGTTCCCATGCAATCATGTTAATGACCAATGAATGCAATGTTGAATGACCACTTTTTTTTTTTTAACGTTTATTGGATAAATGTAGCGTGGATAGAGAATTAACGTGCAATTTATGGTATGGAGAATCCTATGACAAGTATATGAAAAAAGTAATAAAAATTGACAAGATTGCTGTATACAATTGGTGTATAGGAAGTAACACTCTAATGATTTAGGGGAGAAATTCTGGTATATTTCTTAAGAGGTATCAACATTTAAAGGTTGCATGAATTTTCTTTATATTGGGTGAATATTTTGAAACTAATGTAGTCATTGCGATAGGCCTACATTGATATTAATGATATTGTATGTATTTCTTAATTGGGATGGTCTCTTTACGACCTATCACCGGTTTCTATCCCATCTACAATGTAAATTGGAGGACTCAATTGTAGGCTCACAAATGAGTGGAATGAATCTTGTCTTTGGCTCGGATGAAGAGAAGGCCCCAACAAAGGCAGTAAAAAGTGTTTTCCCTTCATCAGATTTAGTGTTATGCATGCAGCACATATCAAAGAATGTGAATCATCACCTAATTAAGATTGGCGTGGAAATCAGCGAAAGAAGAAAAATAATGGATACGATATTTGGCGCAACAGGACTTATGGCATGCAAAGAGGAATATGAATATTTAAAAAAAGCCATGGAGTTGCATGAAAAATATGTAAATGAGGTACCAACATTTGCAAATTATTTTAAGAATTTAACAGATAAATTGTTGGAAAATGTTGTCAAATCTCGTAACAAAAACAAATGGATTCCGTTAGATTGGAAGAATAACTCATGTGAAAGCTTAAATAATATCCTGAAATTAGCAGTGAATTGGAAAACCCTGAAACTGCCGGACTTAATTAATAGAATTAATAATATTGTTAAATTACAGCTCTGTGATATCCGTAGAGCAATACATGGAACAGGCAATTTTAAACTTGCACCATGGATGGCAAAGTTTGCAGTAAAACATGTAAATTGGGTGAAGAAAAGTGAGGCCGAAAAAGAAAATGTATATCGTAAATTTATGAAAGGTCCCAAAAAACTAAACAGTCACATTTGCTCAACGGACGGTGGATTAACTATACCAACGGTTGCTAAGAGTGCCCGAAAACCAGGCCAAAAACACCGTGTGAAAAATGCAAAAACTCAAAAAGTACGATTTTAAATATATGCAAATTATTTATAGAAAAAAAAAATCGCCGTACTTTGCAGAAGAAATTTGACACTTGTTGATTTTTATTTTGGTTTTATACCTAAATACAAGAAAAATGAGTCATTAGCAGCTACAGTACTACCCTGACGAAGCCCCGAGCGAATGAGCAAATACCTTTGGACCCAATATACTCATACAGTATGTTGCTTTATATACTGCTGCTGACTGACTCATTTTACTTACCTTTCATGGCCACAAACATTCATACAATATAATTTTGGAATAATAGGCCTACATAGACTACAATATTTATGTAGATTCACTTCTATCAACTCTTGGGCGAACGACATTAATACACTAATTCTGGATTATTTTGATATACTCTATACAATATTGATTTAGGTTCGCCTGTTCTTATCGAAATCTGCATCAATAGATCAGCAACCTGGGGTATCTGCATCTTTGAGATGGAAGAAACTGTACACAATGTTAATTCAATTGAAAAAATCTTTATTTGTATTAAAAATATAATAAAATCTAAATTGAACGCCATATAGGCCCGTAACCAGGTTCATGGGGAAGGAGGGGGAGTGGCATGACACGCGGAATGGGGGGTTTCCTATAGGCCAATTTGAACTCAAAAGTATTTCTTTAATGAAAAAAGTTATGATAAAATACGACTACGGTAATAAACTGATTAAAAAGAAGTGTTTCTTTAATGAAAGTTATAATACGACTACGTTAAACTGGTGGTCAAAAGGGGGTCCTATACCAAACACCCATCCCCTAGTTACGGACGGGCATGTCGTGTAAAACAAATTATTATAAACAATATCAATTTCATTTATTAAAAACGTAAAGAAATCGCCTATACAAAGGATGTTCCTTTATTTAAAGGATGTTCCTTCAATTATTAATATTATTCATTAAGCGAAAAGTAAAACTGTAGCCTAGGCCTATATTTAATTTTTTTTAACATACATTTTTGGCATAAAATGTGATATTTATATATTATTAACATGTTGCATGAACTTAATTAATTAAGAAACATGACCGGGCGCTACCGGGAGCTACCGGGCGCTATTTAGTAGGACCCGTAGTTAATTATTTGCCTAAGTTTTGTAAGCATACTTCATACTGTACTGGAATTGAACATTAAGGAATCTAATTTAATCTATGACGTTACATACATTACGATATCTGTATGTTTGTTTATGCCATTTGATTTGATATGTTCTTATAATGGCTGACTATAGATTTTATAATTACTGGAATGCATTGCTTCATATCATTGTATTGTTTTACTGTTCCATATTACTTGACTGATTTGATCATACTCTATTTTTTATGCTTAGTTATCAGACTACAGAGAGACTCAATAAAGTTTACCGTGATAGTATATGGTTGTTTGGGTATTTCTACTGTCTGCGTTGGGTGATTGTGGCGCCCTCTACCAAACCTAAACAGTTGATTGTAGAATCAACGACAATCAGTATACGTGTATTAATGGCAATGGTTGGAGACTTATATAGCGCATAATACATGGTCTCTATGCGCTCGGGACTAGATGTTGCACTTTACCCCTGTCTTCAGCAGCCAGTAAACCAGCGCACTTTCATCTGTCCACGACAGGGGCCGAATGAACCAGTACACCGGGGTAACTCCCTACTCATCTCGAAAGATGTACTGGGTTCTTTAAAGTGCACATGAGCATTTGTGTAC
>NW_022694803.1:57806-60678 GCF_011630105.1 Anneissia japonica | reverse complement strand
TTTGTTGTGTTTATGAGGGTCCATTGATTCAATGAATTCCTTAATTGTTCATACTTAATATTGAATTTGAAGTAACTTTCTTCGGGTTCTAATTAAGCTTGTTTTACGAAAGTAATTTTCAATTACAATTAAATTTTTATCGAGGTGCGCGATGTATTCGCGGTGACGAAAAAATGAGGTTTTTTTTTTGCCCACGAACCTAAAAAAAATCAAGCCAAGCGTCCACTAATTGAAAAATTAGTGGACGGTGGGGAATAGGCAAATAACATTGGGAGTTGCAGTGATGACGTCACGATTTACTATAATATACATTAAACTACAGAGAGGATGTAGGCAAAGATCAAACTGACTGAATCGCTCACATAATGGAGCAGTGGTGAAGCTAGAAAAGCTTGTAGATCGCAGCTGGAAATTATAATACATAACCAAATTGCGATTAGTGACGATTGGGTTTCAGTCAGATATTTTGCAAAACAAAAAGGCATTCATGTATTCCTATCACATGCCGAAAACAACAAAAATAATTAGAGTAGCTTGTGAGGTACCGATTATCACATTTAAAGAAAACAACAGCAATTAAAGTAACTTAAGGGGCATCGTGTGTCCGACGAAAATAAAGAATATGAATTAAAGTAGCTATAGGGAAACATCTTATGTCATATGTAATTAAAGCAACACCAACAGGCAAAAACACATAAATTCTGTACGTACAAGAAGATAACTTAAAGTAGATTGAGAGAAATTCAATTAGGGCCTATCTTTCTGATTGACAGATAGATAGATTTTATAAATTTCTATAGCGCCGGTTCAAAAGGAAATTGTCACTAGCGCTTTTAAAAGAAATACACAATAGAAGGGCAGTAATAAAATAATAATAATTATCAATAATAATAATGTACATTAGATTTTGACTCTTTAATCATTTCAATACATTCACCATTTTCTTTCTTTCTGCTTCTGTCAACTAAATATAAACCTTTGGAGAAGATAATAAATAATTGTGTCTGGTATTGTAATTATTTCTGAATGCATTCTAACGATTAATAATGCATAAAATATAAGTCATAATGCTACACTGTTGAAGTAGACTGAGTTTCTAAATTGATTACATTGGTGTCTATACTCTCTTCTTATGAGGAAGCAATGTAAGCCAACGTTGAAAATGCTCATCTTCAACATCAACATCCTTTTAGGGATTTTAACTACTTGTACTGGTTCATCGGGTAAATATTTGACTCGTTGTTTAAACTATATTTTAAATACTTTAAGTCCAGATATTTCTGAATCATAGAAAGTTACGGTATAGACTGTAGGACTTAAGGAACCCCTGTCTAAATTTGTTTAATGCCTTTTGTCTGTATTTTAATATGTATATATACATATTCATCATCTTACTTTCATGTTTATAATTGGTTTTTTGTAGGATGCTATTGCAAATAAGATTTACTTTTTTTGGGAAAACTTTCATGGGCCATCCTCACATCATCTTTTGTTGTTACTTGCTTGTCCTGCCAAGTTTAAATTTTATCTTTTTTCTTTTATAATATCATGTTGATGAAGTGAAAGAAACTGAAATGAAATGAAGGCACCCAAAAGTAGACTATACCATTGTAAGGTGGGGTGCACAATGGGTTGTTTATTTTGATCTTGCTCTACAATACAGCCCTGTCATGAGAAAAACTCACTCAAGTGCATTTAACGACTGATTTAACAAAGTTCTGAGATAATCAACAAAACGTGTTATTGTCTTCGCTCTCTCTATGCGTAAATAATTGAATCCTTATTTTCACACGATTTAGAGGTATTATAAGTACAGTTCATTGTGTAGAACTTGTAGTTTTAATTACTCTATTTAATATGCAATATGTCACATTTATTGTTTTTTCATGACATACCGGGTCAATCACATGTAAGGAAACACGAAAGACTCACTCAACTGCATTTGTCATGAAAGAATCAACTCAACTACAGTATTTATTGGAAAAAAAAAAAAACCAACACTTATTATTATTAGATTATTACTTAAATATTGTAGGTGATATTATATCAACTTTTAAGAGAAATTATACGGTTAGGCCTATTTTTACTGTGCTGACAGAGGCACAGAATAGAATAGAGAGGCACGCCTACCCAATTTTTCCCAGTTTGTGTTTGTCTAGGATTGTTAGGCTTCAACAATTCGGTAGATTTTAGATAAATAAATGTAAATGTGATTTTATGTTAAAATGAAAAAAAAAAATGTGAATTTAATCATGTTTATAGTGCTTATTAAATAGAGCTTTACTTATGCACAAAATAAAAATAATCCGGGGACAGCCTAGTAGATAAATCCAAGCTATACCAACTTTTAACAAAACAATATCAATTCAGTCATTTATTAATTTATGTGTTCATTAATTTACAAGTATATTTGAGATCTAGTCCCGATCTATATTTGAGATCTAGTCCCGATCCACAGTTGACATGGTTTTTGCACTCAGACAACTGCAAGAGAAATGCGTGGAGCAACAGTGTCCTCTGTATGTTGTTTTTGTTGATTTGTCAAAAGCGTTTGACAATGTTAGTAGATCAGGTGTTTACTCCATCTTGAAGCGATTAGGCTGCCCAGATACACTACTGTCATTGCTGATTGGATTTCACCAAAACATGAAGGCGACTGTACAATTTAATGGCAACAGATCTGAGGCATTTGACATCAGTCGAGGTGTGAAGCAAGGCTGTGTCCTTGCGCCTACGCTCTTTGGTATCTTTCTTTCAGTTCTTCTGCAGCATGCCTTTCCAGAACCATCTGGCATCCTGTTGCATACTCGAAGTACAGGAGGTCTCTTTAAACTATCAAGGCTTCCTGCATAGACAAAGATTAAGCAAATTC
>NW_022694803.1:49352-57671 GCF_011630105.1 Anneissia japonica | reverse complement strand
ACTTTTGTGAGTAAATTTAGGGTTAGGCCTATTTTTTTTACTATGATGTCAGAGGCATAGAATAGAATACAGAAGCACGCATGCTCAATATAGCACCCTTTTTATGATTGTCTAATCTAGGCCTATGATTGTTGGGCTTCAAATAGTTTGAAGATTGCAGATAATTACATTTAAATGTGATTATATTTTAAATAAAAATAAAGAAAAAATTATTTGCAATTGTATTTGTGGGTATTTTTGCCATTATTTTTGAACAATGCTCTTTTTATTTGTTTGTCTTCAAGGAATTCTCTGTTTAATCGTCTTGTATCATTTTTAAAATTGTTTTCTTTAGTTTCCTTTTTTTTTAGAAATTCATCCTATTCTGTCTTTCACATAAAGTTGAATATCAAGCAAAAGAACAATATAACTGTATGCAATAATATTATTAATAATAATAATTAATCATAAAGAATAATAATAGGATAATAATAATAATAATTAAGTTAATAAGTTAATAATAATAAGCCAAATATAGGTAATAATAAAATTATAGGTAATATATAGTGCCCTATAATAATCTATCAGAGCGATGTTAGACACTAAATGTATTAAATAAAAAAAAGACAAATTAAATAAGAAAAGATACTTTTCGAGGTGGTCCTTAAAAATCGCCAAGAACTTGCCTCCTTAATACATGACCTATTGGGAACTGGTTTCAAAATGGTCCCCTGCCAGAAAAAAAAAATCGATATCCATATTTTGCTAGTAATAGTATGACTAATTTAAAAAAAAAGTATGAGATAAGGTTTCCTTAATACCAATAATGTGCACCAGTGAAGATATTGTTTATAATAATTACATTGCGAAAGTAATGTTATATTAGACAATCGTCTTTCTCAATGATAACAATAAGCACAAAGCAGTTGAGTGGGTTTCTCATGATAAACTATTACATAACAGGATTTGCAGTTGAGTGCGTCTTTGCTGACAAAAGTAAACACAGACTTCCAATTGAGTGAAAAATAAAAAATCCGTTAAAATTTCAAAAATCTGAATACATCACAAGGTGTGTTATGTCCCCAAAAGTGAAAAACGCTGAAAAAGTGTTGTATTTTGAAAAAAATGTCCGTTGAGTGGTATTTTCATGACAGGGCAGCATAGGCTTAGGCTGCTAAGAGTTGTTTGTATTTCCTCCATGGTCAGCCCGACTATTTGATTCTTTTGCGTAGTTTATTAAAAAAATATATCAGTACTCCAAGTGTTCGTTGACTCATCGTGTTACATTTGTAATTCCAGTCAAAATGTATCATTTATCCAGTTCTATGTGTTACCATATCATTGTCATTTTTCCTTGCTTATTATAAGTAAACAATATCACAATACCATCAAAAATGTTATTATATATAGTATAAATGTGTGTATTATGAATTGTGAAGTAGCCTTGATGGTTTCAAAATCAAATCAAAATCAAATCGTTCCATTTATATTGCGCCATTCGAACAATCGGTGCTCGTGGCGCAGTGGACAAGATGTTGCTCTTTTCAATAACGTTCTCCTCCCCTGAGGGTTGCTTCATGTCCTCTGTAGCCGGTAAACCAGCGCACTTTTCTTTCTGTCCACGACAGAAGCCGAGTGGACCGGGGTACCATCCTACTCGTCTCGAAAGATGTACTGGGTTCTTTAAAGTTCACATGAGCATTTGACGTGTACACTGGGCCTAAGGTTTATAATCCTTATCTGAGAAGACTTGATTAAATAAATAATAAATAATTAATAAACCAGAAGTAAAAATACTATATCTTGTTATATGTTATATAAATACTTACGGTAAATAAACAATAATATTACCTTGAGTGTAGGCGAATAGTCACTTAGTTCATCGTGGGAGCCCGGTTCCTGTACCCGTTGCTCAGTCATGAGTAGAAGCTTATGCAACCAAAATTGAAAACTACAAAATCCTTTCTAGGTAAACGTTACTTAATGTTTATTAAAAAGAAAGAGAAATTACAAATCTGGGGCTAATGCATGATTTGGCGGTAGGGGGTGCGTGCAAGGGCGGAGATCTGTTTTGAAAGGTGCTAAATATTTGTCGAAATAATATCTGTAGATGGAAGGAAATCACCCTTTATACAGTAAAATTCATGATCATCACATCACCATTATTTTATATAGTCAAAATGAAACGCCAACACATTCTCATGATCTTTTATCAGCGACTTTCGGAAACCACAAAGAACAAATTAATATGTGTGATGTACCATAGAAAATAAAAACTAAGGAAACAATTTCTTTGATGCATTTAATTTACATAACCTACCTCAAAACCGTGAGACCACATCCACCTGAGCCCCACCATGATTGAGGCTGAGGTGAGAAATTAGTACATATACATGGCCGGAAATGACACTTTTAAATAGTAAATTTCATCATCACATCACCATTAGTCAAAATGAAGCGCCAACACATTCTCATGATCTTTTCTCAACCATAGATATCTAATTGATATGTTTGATGGTACTATAGAAAATAAAACTTAAAAACATTGTCTTTGATGTGATCACTACAGAAGCACCTAAGTGCCATTCGACTTGACGACTTGTCAAGATAATTTATGACTTGACTTGACAAGTCGTCAAGTCGAATGGCACTTAGGTGCTTCCGAAGTTCACTTTACCTACTTCAAAACAGTTAGTCCACACCCATCTCAGCCCCTCCATAGTTGGGGCTGAGGTGGAAACATTTTAAGAAATAGTACTCTAGATTGCCGGATATGGCACTCTTATATAGTAAAATTCATCACCATCTCATTAATCGCTGTGATGTAGCAAGCAACTTACTTTTCTTTGATGTATTTTCTTTACTTTACTTACATCACGTGCCAAAAACAAATCTTGGCACGCTTTTTTTTCATACTTCTCAAATTATAATAAAGGCACGCGCACTCGAGTCGGGTTTACAAGTAGGCCTAATTCAGATGTTTGTGGGTAGAGATACCGGTATGTTGCTATAAAATACGATGTACTCGGTCTGTACAGCGCTCTTACGTTAAAACCTAAGAAATTAATGTAGTTCATTTCAACAATTTTCAGACATCTTCTTGAATTATGAAATTGTATTGCGGACGGGAAAGTAAGGGGACCAACTCCCCTTAAAAATATGGGGGGGGGGGGTGTAAAAGGGCCCATAGCCCATAGGTGCATGAGGTTCCCAACCACCTCAGCCACATGGACCTTTGGGTGCCCGGATATTGCACTCTCATACTTTAAAAATCTAATCAATAATTCAAGAAAACAATATAATACATTTTTTTATTAGTATTTAGGATGGGGGAGGTGCAATCGCATTGTCTACAACCCGGCATCCGCCCCAGCAAATAGGGATAATACATTTGGGACTACTCACGTGAGATCGATAGTGTCAAATGCCTGAATGCAAACGAGAAATAAAGTGAATGGGTCCATTTCAAAATTTTAAATTTAATTAGCGGCGAATCCAATAACGGGAATTGTATTCATTATACAGTATTCAATTATTCGCCAAAGCAATCCAAATAGCAAACCGTTTATCCAAAAAAAGAGGCAAAAGCTAAGCCATCGCGTATCGATCAGACCACTATAAATCTTGAAAATTTAAAGATTAAAATACTTCATCCAACTAATGTAAATTAAATTTTCGAAAATTAGAAAAATACGATAAGATAATATAAGAAGAGAGCGTATCATATTGATCGCTGTTATTTGCCATGGATCAAGGACTAGCGCTGTCTAATACGCATGCGCAGGAGTGTGAGAGAATTAGGTGCTTCAGTCAGATTTGAATTCCAAACAAAGCCTCAATGGCCTAGTTGATTAAGTACAGAAGTTCCCGAGTTTGAATACCGGTTGGATCGCCTATTTTTTACACATGCATATTTCTCTTCTTTAACATTTAAAAATGTATTTATATACATGTCTCCATTTAACTAAAGACCTTTCAATTAAAGACCACCTCCAATTAAGAACCACTTTTCAGTCGTCCCGTTTGAATTCCTACATTTAACATTAACTGTTCCTCCCCAATTAAAGACTCCTTCTATTTAGAGACCAAAGAACATAATTTTGGTGAACCCAAATGAAAATTTTCTCTCTAATCCAAGACCATTATAAATAGTGATTTTAGTACTGTATTTTATATGGTAAATTTTGTTATAGAGCTTCAAACATGAAACTAATAGGCAATGCATATCATAAGATGTTTTGTGTGTGTTATGTGTATATGGAGTAACAATAATGTTAGTGGTGATGTTAGTATTTTTTTAATAGAAAGTTGCTTAAAACAAATACAGTATTTGATTTCTGAATTTCAAAGAAATTTTTTATTAAGAATATAGCATGCATTCACTGTACATCCATCCTAAAGTATTTAATTTATTATATCATGATTTCTACTGAAAATCGAGAAAGAAACTGTTCCCCTACAATTAGTTATATCTGATTAACAAGATAAGAACCGCATCGCAACTACATTGTGACTCCACATAAAACGGTGGTGTATTATTTTAATACCAAGCTGAATAAGACATGGAAAATACAAAGAATGCAATTGAATATGACAGAAATGACTTTAATAATATAAACAATATTTTCGCCCGACAACCAAGATTCAACATACAATGATGATTTCTCCTATCCAAATAAAATCGCATGTCAGTATTCAACTAAAAACAAATGTTGAACTTTTGTTCTGACTTAACAGAAGAGAATATTTTGTTGTGTTAAGAGTTAAAGTTTAACATTTCTTATATTGATTCCTCCCAATAATATATTATAATATCTAAAGTCTATCACTGGACTGGTGAAAAAAAATAACTATTCTTTGCAACGGCATAAAGAACGGTTTTTTCTAGTGGGCCCTATTTCTACTGCCACAAAGAACTGTTCTTTCTCTTCAGTAGAAACAGGCCCTCACACACCAATGGATAGATTTAGCCAATAAATAAAAGTAGTCCTTTAAAATAAGAACTATTTTAAAAATCTACATCATGTGATTTAAGTGAAGATGTGTATACATAATGTATACATTTTCCATATTGAATACCGATTATGTTAGTAGGACGTCGAACTTAAATGTATCATATGGTTTTGGCAGACCCAACTATACTAAACAATGTCCCTTCAAATAAAGAATACATTACAATACATAGTTGCTTTAATGCAGTTATTTTTAAATAATGATGAAGATATGAATTGATTGGTACGTCTCCATTATGATTGACAGTTCGATCACTTCTCTGATGACACGCCACCTAATTTCGGTTTGCAGCTATTTCGTACACATTTGGTAGAGGTTGATCCCATAAATATTTGAATCTCTCGATCTACCTTGACCTCCCTGAGCCCTCAATCCTACCAAAGAATATAGATACAAGAAGAACGAGCAGCCAGCGTATTTTACGGAAGTGCGAGTCAGGCCCTATCGCGGTGTGTGAACTGCCTATGTTGATAATGATAATTATAGGTAATAAGGTGGGGGCGGGCTGCTTGCGATGCCATTTTCGACTTGCAGAGGACGGCCTTTTTTAAACATTATATTTATTTATCTAATACGTAATTTTTATATATGCGTATATACTATTATTTATTTTTTTGTTATATTCATTTTTTGCTCACTTGATTTTGTAGTGTTACGGTATATGAAGACGATTATTTATATTCTTATGTATAAGCCTGATTTTTGCATCAATCGCCTGTTATGTTATATTATCAAAGAATATTATTTGCTATTATCTAATAACATTACCTGATCTGCTGTTGATTGAAATTTATTTTATAATAGCTTGTATAATGCAGGCCTATACATTTATCAATAAAGAATTTTCACTGCTATTTATAACTTGATAGCAGCTTATTTTCTCATGTAGTTTCGTACATGATACTACAGGGAGAAAACTAATATTTACAAGTATTCCTGATAAATATGACACACCCAAAATATGTGCCTCAATCGCAAATTGTGACCACCATCTTGTTTATGCCAAACCATTAAATCAACATCAACCTCCTTTACCAAAAAAGTTGGTCTACCGACCTCTTCGTGACTCCTCTATTAGATCTTTTGGACAATGGATCACCCAAGAGGATTGGTCTTTAATTTATTCTGAACCAAATGCAGAGAACAAGCTTTTGTTATTTCAAGAATCATTAATTTCGCATTATAAACAACACTTCACTGAAGTTACAATTATTCAAAAACCTAAAGATAACCATGGATCAACGGCACCTTTAGAAGATTAATAGAGCAGCGTGAGGCTGAATTTAAAGTTAATGGTAAATCATATGCTTTTAAGGAAATTCGAAATAAGATTCAAAAAGAAATCTGTAAGGCCAAAAACAAATGTATAGAAGAAAGATAAAAAATCTTAGACGAACTGAACCAGGAAAATGGCATCAACAGGTTAGACTGCTAACCGGAGTACATAAAAAAAAAAACCTCCATTGTTACATCAAATGAATAAAGAACCAAGTATTCTCGCTGAAGAATTAAATTTACACTTTGCAAAAATATGCAATTACCAGCCCTGGATATCACAAAGTTACCTACATATTTACCTGTGTTACCGCCACCAACCATCACCAGAAACGAGGTGTACACTCAACTTCGTCGTCTCAATATATCTAAAGCTGGCCACCCGAGTGACCTCCCTATAAGACTCATTAAAGAATTTGCATTTGTGATAGCAGAGCCGCTGACTATTATCTTCAACTCCTGTCTAATTCAGGGAATTTTTCCGAATTTGTGGAAAATAGCATCCATTATCCCTGTCCCCAAAGTAAAGCGAGCAAAAGATTTTGCAAGTTTTAGACCTATCTCTATAACTCCAATTTTAGCTCGCATCTTTGAAGGTTTCTTAGCAGAATGGGTAATGGATGATATGAAACACAATATTGATACTCAGCAGTTTGGTAGTTCTGTTAATCACTATCTAATAAGTATGTTGGACACAATACTACGTGGACTTGAAAAACCTGGACATTTTGTTAATGTTTGCACGGTAGACTTTGAAAAAGCCTTCGATATTATTGACCACACGATTGCAGTTCACAAGCTAATCAAAATGAATGTCAACCCCTCAATTAATCCTATCATTGCTAATTTTCTGACTAACCGTAAACAGTCTGTTAAATTCCTAGGTGAAATTTCCTCCACACTTACAGTCTCGTGTGGTGTCCCGCAAGGGACAAAACTTGGTCCAATTATTTTCTTGCTATGATTAACGATGCAGCCATGTCAACTGAAAACAGATGGAAATATGTGGACGATCTCAGCATTATTGATATTGTCAATCGGAATCATGTTAACCAAAGTAGGTTACAAGTTCTTATGAATAACCTCAATCAATGGTGTAAAGACAACTCAATGAAACTCAAACCCCAGAAATGTTATAACATGACAATTAGTTTCCTTAATGGTGACATTGTCAATAATAATATTGTATTGGATAATCATTCCCTTGAACCAGTCCTATCTCTCACTCCTGGGTGTGACAATACAATCTGATCTAAAATGGAACACCCACGTTAACGATATGATAAGTAAAGCTTCTTGTCGCATTTATATGATTAGCTGCCTGAAAAGAAATGGAGCGGATCAATCTGATCTTATATTTGTTTATCTTACCTATATTCGACCACTTCTGGAATTTGCATGCCCTGTTTGGACTACCAGTATTCTGTCTCTTATACACATCTAGATGTGTATAAGAGACAGATAATAATGCTGAGCATATTATACTTCAATATAGTTATGATCAAGTTCTAGATCTATACCAAATCCCCACTTTAGTTGAAAGAAGGAGAACTCTTTTGACTTCATTTGCAAAATCGCTATACAATTCTGAACGCTACTCGCATATGCTACCTCGCAGACATATTGACTCAAACGTTTCACTCAGAAGAGTAAGAAAACTCCAAAACTAAACGATATAAGAACTCTGCAATCCCCTCCATAATAGGAATTCTTAATGAACTTTATTAAGGTTCATATCATAAACTTATAATAATTATCGAACAGATTTGAAAATACTCCGTTTCGCATAATTGAAAATAAACAAATGAATAGTAGACCGTGGGTTGAGGATCGAAAACGTTCAATTCTGTGACCCACCAATCCGGGCTACCTGGCTTTTGCACAAAAATGTCAATACTATTAAATTGTAACATAATTTGATTGTCGGCAATCGTGAATTTGGGGAAACTGTAAAGATGTGTATAAGAGACAGCATTAATTCTCCTTTATATTTATTATTTATCTTACTAAATCAAGACTACAAAATATTATTTGATGAATAATCTTTTCACA
>NW_022694803.1:26201-47263 GCF_011630105.1 Anneissia japonica | reverse complement strand
TCCTGAATTTGTGAATTTTGTGGTTTGTTTGTGCTTTTTTGATGTCATTTTGGTTAATTGATTATTGTTACTACGAATCTTAACGTATATATTGCTAGACATATGCTAACCTGAATAATTTCGAACAGGTTTGTAAATACTCTGTTTCGCTTAATTGAAAATAAACAAATGAATAGGAATAATTTTTTTTTTCTTACTTCCTTTTTTTATATAAGTAATTTTGAATTGTATTTTGGAATTGTAATTTGAATTGTATATCTTAATTGTAGGCCTAATTATGAATTGTGTATAGTAATTTTTTCTTTTTAATTCCCTTGTAAATATAACAATTTCAGTCTTTCCTTTGTTTGACTGCTGTTATATATTTTAATGTTTTATAATTGTGCAATAAATACCTTAATGAATGAATGCATTACAGAACTGCATTAGAATGGATGCAGTAGGGGTAGGGGTGCAGACGGTGCGATCGCACCATCTAATGTGTATTAAGAAACATAATTTTTTATTTTGTTGTTGATATTAATTACCAGTAAGATTTTTCTGGGCACCTGGAGGTCTATATTCTCACAATTTTTGCACCTCAGCCCCAATTATGGTGGGGCTGAGGTCTCACGCACCCCTTACCGCCAAATCCTGCATCTGCCCCTGCTGCATTAGCCGTTTATTTTCTAGATACTCAAATAAACGGTCATTACTTACACTGTTAATGTAACTACCTATTCATCCTAACCAGGTTGGAAAAAATAGTTAAATGTTATTATTGATAATATTAATAATAATAGAAATAATAATAATATAACAATAATAATAATAATAATAATAATAATAATAATAATAATAAAAATTACAAATTCGAATAATTTATTATAGTAGAATAACCTACACTAGGCAAGTTTTTATACACACCGCCGATACGCGGCGCCCTATTCCACTGGCCTCCCATCATGCATTTCGGTTGATTTCACGATTTTTTGACTCGCTGCTCGTTCTTCCTCTATCTATATTCCTTGATCCTACCCTGCAAGTGTACTTTTTCAAGGTAGTCATCCTGTCGTCTGGCTATGTGCCAAATGTAGCAGAGAACCAGACAATTGTACCAATTAAACTATGTTAGGACCTATTTATTTTAAAACACTGATATTTGTTCGTTTTGCTGTCCAAGGTATCCTCAGCAGCCTACACCAGCACCCGAATTTAAAAGCAGTATCTCCTTTGGGATGTCCTTTTGTGAGTGTCCTTGTTTCAGAAACATATTGCGTTTGGGTAAAACCAATGCTTGAACAAGCCATGTTTTGTTGCTTTGGTAACCCCTCGGTCAGTCCGGGTGATTGATATTTTGTTCATAGCAGATCTTGCCATTGTCATACGTCTTCTGATCTTTTCCTTACATCCACGTCCGTCCCAAATGACAACAGCTCCGAGCTGCTCCGAGGAAGTTATGATGTATATAACATAAAAATAATGCCTATTGCATAGACCTATACCGATAGTTTAGGTAGGATCATGTTATTGGTAATGTAATTGAGATTTAGGCATCAGAACGAGAACAGGACTCGTGTGTGAATACCAAGAAATGGTTTATTAAGAATCAATTACAGCGTACAGAGTAACAGTAAATCCATTCTGAAGCACTTGAAATAAAACAACCTTACATTTACTATTGTTTCTTAATTCCCCTCTAAATAGTAATATTTAAGACCACTTTTAGTGCCGGTCTTTAATTAGAGGAATTCTAATTAGAGACCAAAGCTGCTAAAAAACACAAACCCAGATCCCATTGAAAAGTGGTCTTTAATTGGAGGGAGACCTGTATTTACAGCATTACGCAAGACGATTTAGATTTTATCCGTATCATACCATCTCGAGTTTCATACAGTTGTGACAGATTTTGTTTATTTATTTATTTAGCATCCATTCAAATACAACACTTTACAAAACAAAGACATACAAAACACAGATACAAATTGCCAGTAAAAACGAAGAATGGATGCATGGACGACCCATAACAATCAACTAAAGTTGATTTATTTCCAAAGGGATCCAAAGCAGAACATCACTGATCAATAGAGGCCCAAATATATAAAAGACGGTTCGATATTTTTGAAATATGATTTAAAAAAAAATAAATTTATTAAGAATTAATAATATTAAAATAAGCATATTAAGAAAAACGCGATCAGGAAAGTTATACAGGGTATCAGCAATAAGAAGCTGTTTTAGTTTGGATTTAAACAGCGTCTCGCAAATTTTCCTTAATATATTATGTTTTGTTTCAGAAGCCTTTTATTTTAAATACATTACAAATAAATATAGTATTAATGTTCTTCTAGTTATACTACAGTACATATAAGTGATGATTGACAACAAACCAGATGTTTATAGCATCACATATAATTGTTTTTGTTATGATCTGGCAGTTAAAAATGGCGAAAAGGGTAAATCTTGTGGCAGTGCATGATGGGTCATGTGTCATTTCAAGTACCTAACTACTGTACAAAAGTCATAAAAAATACACCACGACACATTTCCTGATAAAAAAATCCAATGTGGATACCTTAGTAAACAAAATACAGTAGGCATGGACGGTATTAACACATTTCACCGAATGCCAGTTTGCAGACGGATGTTTAGCCGACAGATAGTTGACCGAAAGAGAATTTACCGACACCGGAATTCGCCGTAATCGAATTCGCCAACTGGGCGATTCGCTGACAGCCGATTCGCCTACAACCAATTCGCGGACAGACATTTCGCCGACAATTTATCTTTGTGATGTTGTGATTGACGTTTCTTCGACAAATGTTTTTATTTTGTGGAGAACGGGTAGTCATCATGGAAAGTCGTTACTTATAGTTATCCATACATGCAGAGACACTTTCAATATATTAATCATGCAATACAAGACTCTGCCAAAATAATAAACACATGTTCATCTATAATATACAATATTGTTTTTATTAAATATTTTAGTAGTAAAAAATTCATAAGCGACTGTAATAACTAAAGCAATATAACGGGCATTTGTTTTTAAATTGGTACAAACTGATATAAAAAGGAAAAATTGAAATGTACAGTACAATATACTTTAAAGTAATAATATTTCAAATTTTGGAAATGCACCAGAATACGACTTAGAGCCTATTACAAAAACAGTGAAGTTTAATATACCAGTGGAGGACATTGATCGATATCTATTTTTCATTCACCTATAACATTCAAAATATAGCAGCACAGGATGAATTACAGTTTGAATGTAGGGCACAAATTAGTCAAATCAATAAATTAATGGGTATATACAATTCAATAAAAGAGGAATATATTAAGTTAGCTATATACAAATTTATTAAAAAAAAAACAAATTGATTATCTGTTTATATATAATAGGCCTACATTAGATACAGAAAATTACAAATTGAAAAATAATAAGGAAATGTACATAAAAATAGATGATCATACAATTAAAAAAAATATTCATTAATAAATAATAATTATGTAACAAAATTGCACAATACTGTAATACAATAACTATTCAATAAGTCAAAATAAAATATAGATGGTGCACGAAAACGTATATGTTACATAAATACTGTCTGAAACGTTATTAATGAGGCGGGGGTGGGGGCTTTGTTCTAACTTTAGGCAATGGACTGTCTAGGAGTTAGGAGGTTTAGTTAAAAGCATGTATTATGTATAAAATAAAACAAAAATAAAGCGACATGTATACTGACAAAAGCATTCCTGAATAAACGACAGAATAAGATTTCGAATATTTTGATGAACAGTTTTTTTTAAATAGTGATGAAGCATTCAATCTAGATAAAGAAAGTACAAGAAAACATAACTAAATTTATCAAAAAGTTATTCTTCTCCTTCTTCTCATTCCTCTCCCTTTCCCCCTTCTTCTTCTTCTTCTTCTTCTTCTTCTTCTTCTTCTTCTTCTTCTTCTTCTTCTTTTCTTTTTTTTTCTTCTTCTTCTTCTTCATCTGGTTTAACACGGGATTTCCAGAACTTATTTGACGAACAATATAAACTGCTAAAAATATCAGATTTGTAATGAAACCATTGAATGTATGGATAGTCATATTTGACATACAAGATTTAACACGAAATGGAGCCATTTCGACCCTAAGTATGGTGTACTGACAGCAGTGTAAAAACATATATAAGCATATATATATATATATATACATTCAACACTTACGTCTCCGTTTCCGCATAACATGTTACATAACACTATATTCGTGAGTATGGTAAATAACTCATGATATCATACCACTGTTCCTTTATATTATAGGCTATGACAGAATTCGATAAAATGTATAGACGAAAAACGTCAACATATAAAGAAAATGCCCACAATAATAATACATAGCCACAATGTATAAAATTAAACTTGGGAGTGTATTCTACTGCCGCAGGTGAGCTGCACGTTCCCCCACTCTTCTCTCTTATTGAGGCCGGGAGTATGTATTTTAATTCTCTTTGCCTCCTTTTTCTGCATGTTTACTAAGGATTTTGACCGTTAACGCCTTCATTTCTCTTCCGTGCTCCTCTTTTATGTGCTGATAAAACACCGAAGTTTTCTCTATGTTTACATACTTATTATAGTGCTTATTTACCCTTTCTCCTATGCTTCTAGATGCTTCTCCTATGTATATCTATGGTTCATTTCCACCGCATTCTCCCCATCTTATTTCGTAAACCACTTCTCGTTCCTTACAATTTACTTTCATATTTTACATATCGATTTATCTGCACATAGTTTGGCCTTGAAGGGGTTCGAACTCGTAGACTCCTTTCGAGTGCCAGTGCCTGCTCTCTCGATGACTTTAACTTTTAGGTCGCATGTTTTAAGTATTATGTTCACTTTTTTCGCGAGGTCACTCCCAGGGGTCGCATCGATGAACATCACGGCTTCACTTCCTCCTTTTTCGAACCATGTTTCACGTTTTATTCTCTTATTAATTCCTTCATTCATTTTCCATTTTTCGATAAATAAAGGGTGGGGGGTTGTTCCTTTTCTATCTTCTTCTAACATCGTTTTAAATTTATTAGTTGCTTTATCCGCTATATTGCATTATGTCAATAAAATGTTGTATGTGTTGGTTTCTTTGATTGATTGATTGATTGATTCTCATAGATGTGTCCGGGTGAGATCATCGTTTGTTTCACACGGAAGCGGTGCTAGGATTATTTTTTTCCCTTACTCTTTTCATTCATTTCAAGAAGCACTCAAATAAAGTTTTTAAGTTCTGGTTTAACATAATGGGTCGCTTATTCATTCTGTGGATACTGCTTCTGTTTAAGTAAGGCCAACTTTGAGCTGAATTATATCAATTACCAGGGATGCATTAGATTGGTGTAGACGAAAATATTAATGTATCTATATTTTACCACCGATACCATTAACAATATCATCCATGTCAAATTAACTAATTAAATGTCTTAACAATCACTTCCTAGGTAGGCGAATTTAGTGTGTCGGAAGAATCAATTTTATTGTTGAATTTGTCAAAAAAATTTATGTGGATTTAGCTGTTGACAAGCATATTTCAATTAAAATGGACACTGTCGATGAAACCTCTGTCAAAAAGCTGTCCGTCGACGAAATATCTCGTCGGATAGCTTCAGAGAGGCTGTCTGGGGTCCGAACATTATTTACAAGAGACAATAGATCACAATATAAATAATTATCAAACCATTGACCGATTTGAGAAGATTTGGAAGATTTGCATGCATACAATTAAAAAACTAAATTTCCTATAAAAAAAAAAGCGTGTCATGTTTCATTGCTTCAAATACAAAATATATCCAGAGTGTATCTATAATTTAACCACAAATTTTCCACTTGTCACTGCCTCAATTTTGTTTATCACAGTTTGTGTTGTAGTTCAAAACACACACTATTCTATTATGTCACTCATACTTGTAATAAATATACCAATTAACCATTCATGCTTTATAATTACTGTAATTCTCACCATGGTATTTTATAAATACTGTAAAACCTCGATTTAAAGTTAAATGGTGGACTTAATGCCGAGATGAAGCCCATCTGGAATTGAAGCCCCTCTTTAGTTTGCAAGATTAACTTTGAAAGTGGAGTTGAATAGCTTGGTGGTTAAGATGCTTGCCTTCCAATCCCAAGGTCCCCGGTGGGTTCAATTTCTGCCAGTTGCAGGATTTTTTCTCACGACCAAAACTACTGCACTCCCTAAATCTCATATTGAGATTTAGTTGTGTAAAGCATCGTGTGTGTATGTCTGCCTTGTGTAAGGGATTGTCACCTACAAGTAGGATAGTGATATAATCGCTATTGACAATCCTTGGCACATGTATTTCGTGCCTAAATAAATAAAAAAATAAATAAATATAAAAAGCCCACGGGCTTTTTCTCAAGATAGCATAGGCTTTTTTTTCGAGATAGTACAGTACATACACTGTACAAGAATTAAAATATATATATATATATATATATATATATATATATATTTAAAAAAAGGTTGATTTACAGTAGTTTTGGTGATTTAATGCCAGTTAAATACATTTGATACAGATTGATGTTACAATTTACCTTATTTATTGTTTCATTGTTTCACAACATTTACAGCATTCATTTTGAAAGAAGCCCACCATTCTCTCCCCTCCCCACTCAACACCCACCTCGTTACTTTGCAAAAGTAGCCTCGAAAAGTTCACAAAAAATGAAGCCCGGGGTTTCAATTTGTTTTTACGGTTTTACGGTATTAACGTTCGTACACGTAATAGTAGTAACATTGCTTTAACAGTAAAACTTTATCATCAGGGGCGGGTGCAGAATTTGGTGTTAGGGGGTGCGTGAGAGTTCACACGATCTCAGGCCCACCATGGATAGGGCTAAGTTGAGGACATTTTGAGAATATTGACCTCTATATGCCCGGAAATTGTACTCTCATAGCTTATAAATTGTACAGGTACTATGTTCATATCAACAATACAATAGAAAAAAATGTTTCTTAACACAATTGTGGGGGGGGGGGGTGATTGCATAGTTGCACCCCCTGCATTCGTCCCAGATCAGTACGGCCCTTTTATTATTAGAAAGAATAGTCATACATTACCAGAATAGAATAATTCTTTCACTATTAAAACAGTGGCCTACTAATTCTTCTTATCTTGACCTTTAGGTCTACCACAGTATGGAATTTACAAATTCAATGCTCAAAACATAATTTTAACATTTGATATCTGTAAACTGTGCACAATATTCAGTATCGGTACTAGAAAGGTTTTGGACATGTAACTAAAAAATATATCATCTAAATATGCCACTTGTGACACATCCATCCATTAACATGTTCACAAAATATGTCGGCTAATTGTCTGTCTGTAAAATGTCTGTCGGCAAATGGCTGTCGGCTAATTGTTCTGTCGGCCAACTGGCATTCGACGAAGTGTGGTGTCGGCAAAATCTCGTGTCGGCCAATGGTATTTTGGTCATTAGTCTGTAGCCAAATTTCTGTCGGCCAAATGTCTGTCGGTGAATCATGTAAATATGCCACCTTGTGACACATCCATCAATTAACATGTTCACAAAAAATGTCGGTAAATTGGCTGTCAGCGAATCGTCCCGTCGGCAAACTGGCATTCGGCGAAATGGGGTGTCAGCAAAATCTTGTGTCGGCGAATGCTATTTCGGTCGATAATCTATAGCCCAAATGTCTGTCAGCCAAATGTCTGTCGGAGCATGGACACATACTCCCGCTGGGAGCCTATGTTTAATATTCGCTGTGGTTAAGCTAGCACTGTTAAAAAAATATAACATACATATATTATTAATGATTATGCTAAATCTGTAGGCCTATCTATAAGTGACGACTGATTTAAGGCCAGGGACATTTTAGCATAAAAATAAGGCATTTATGTAGGCCTATCATATAATAAAACAACAAAGAAAAAACAACAATAATAATTAGAGTAGCCACGAAAGCACCATGTATCACTTTGGTAGCATTAGCCTACAGTTAGGCTTGCTCTGTTAAAATACATTGAGTGGCTCAGTTGGAATACACTGGTGTGTATGGTGTGTAATCCAGCATTGAAAATGCTCATACTAAAATTCAATACCGTCTTTGTGTCTTTAACTGCTTAAACAACTAATTTATGACAAGAAAATCTTCCATCTATTTGATGATGCTATGAAAATAGCAATGGCGATTATATTAAAAAACTGAAAATCTATTTTGTTGGTGTGTATTTAGAATGTTCAGCTTATATATATTAATACTTATCAAAATCTTAATCAAACCATATTGTGTAAAACTAGCAGTAAGGTAATATCGTTTCATTCACTTTTATGGCCATCTGTTAAGTAATAAGCTGTATGTGTTCAAACAGTGTTGACGATGCTTAAAATATTAAAAATAAATTTAAACAATAAAAATCTAAACATATGTTTATTTAGAAAATACTTTAAAATATTGATCACATGCAATTACCTTAAAGTAAGGTTCAAGACCTTGAAATTTAATTATATACAATAAATACAATGGGGTTTAATTCTAGTACAATATTTAATATTTTATCTTAGTTTCAATCAAAGTTAGGCTTAGTTATAACAGTTTTACATTTTCCCCCCTTTAAACTAGAATGTTTTATATAAAAAGTTGCCAAATAATATTCGATTAATGATAGATATTAATGTGTTTTTGTTTATTTTAGTTTCGATTGTATTTACTTTCCGTATAACGTTCTATACAGTGTCAATTAACAGCACAGTATGGATGGTAAACCAAAAATAAAGTTAAGGGAAATGATAATAAATAGTAGATCAGGGGTGGTGCAAGTGGGGGAAGGGAGAGGGGTCCGGGGTCAGTCCCATCCGTAGAGCAGAAAAACTACAATTTGTCCGGGAGAAAAAAATGTATATGTATTTTCTACCTCTGCTATTTTCTACTTCGCCCCCTGAAATACATTCGAGAAATTTTGAGCGATGCCCGACAACGCGAATTTATTTTCATCGGGGCCCCCCGTCGGGCAAATACTTGCGCCATTCCTGTATCTTATGTCAAATACAGATAATAATAATGGTAATAGTTGGAGACCTATAGCGCATAATACGTGGTCTCCGTGCGCTTTACAGAAAACAAAAACGCAAATTCTCTGCTGTCTAGGTCAATTAAGCTAACCAAAAGCTTAAAAAAAAAAAAAAAAAAAAAAAAACTGAAACAGACTAACTAAGAGGAACCAACACTACCGCACCGTTCACCTCAACACCTGCAATTTGAGACCACCGACAAGCAGTGGTTAGCAGGTATATGACTAACAGTTGTTCGTATAATGTTGGCATCTGGCCTAGCCTTTCCTAACAACGAAAGTTAAAAACTAAACTAACAGAAAACAGAGACAAATTAAAAAGAAAGGAAACGGTGTGATTTAAGGCTCTGCTTGAAAAGAGAGAGCGAGGAAGACTCCTGAATGTAGATGGGAATTTCATTTCAGAGCTTAGAAGCAGCAACCCGGAAAGACATACTACGTATTTAAAGTGGCATGCACCCTGGAGTAAAAAATGTATGCCGGCTTGCGGTAGACCGAAGTATTCTGTATAACAGGTTGCTAAGCGAAGATGGATTAAGTCACACAAATAAATAGATCGGAAACGACATAATTAATCCCAAACTAAGAAATCTGAGGTACCCAATTAGGAGCAGATTAATGGAGAAATGTAGGTAGGGGCCGTGCGAGATGCGAAACACCTCTCGGAGGTGGGGGTGATCGTGTTTAAGAGTTTTGCTTAGCATTGCTTGACAATATACATGGAATTACTGTAGTTGTCTTTGAGTAACTGTGCTCCCTCTTTATCATTTCATTTAAGCTACCGCCTTTTTTTTTTTTATCAATTTGCGTGTGTGTGGGTGTGGTTCGGGTGTAGGGGTGTGTGTGTGTGTGTGTGTGTGGGAGGTGGGCTATATTATCCTGTCCCTGGATCCACCGCGCTGCTAACAAAACTGACGCTATGAAATGCATATGAAAGAAATAAAAACAAATATAAGCAGCTTCGAAAGAATATTCAAGGACAAAATCATTAACAGTTAGAGGCCCTATTAAATCCGATAGAGGAAGCTTAGCCACTGAATAATAACAAGTAAATATTTTGTCAATAATGAACTCATGTGTGGGAAAAAGCTTCTATTCCAGCACAAAAATGTTATGTAGCCATTTAGTAGTTATCTTAGTTTCTTTTAATGTTCATGGCCTTATCAATTTCTTCTGTTTTTCAGCCACTAATCCCAATGAACAGAGTAGGATTCCAGGTGAGTTGCAGCAATTAGGAGATATTTGCTTTTGTATATTATTTCAACATCGTGTTGAGTAAATTCCAATCTACAGACAATAATGATAAAACTTCTGTTTGTTTTTTATTTCGAAGTATTTATTACAATTTTAAATAAATATAAAATGAAAAAAACAAAAACAAATACAAAAACAAAAACCAAACGAACAATTGAGATGATTAAGAATAATATGCAAAATCTTCTAAATACAGTACAATAATACAATTCAAAGACAGGCAATTGAAAAGAGTACACACGAATCTATGAAATTTGTAAAAAAAAAAACCTTTGTCAATCACATTCGGTGAAATCAAACAAGACTGTCCAATTTTTGAGCAAGCACCGACTGTCGGCCGAAGCTGTTGTTGCGCCAGGATTTACACGACTGGTCTGAAGCCCATATTTTTGGCGACTGCATCGCCGTCGGAAGCTTTCTGCAAGTGGTCCAGCCGATAATATTCGGAGTGGGGTTGGGGTTAACAAATCCGGTTTGTTAAACTGCTGCAGAACCGCTACCCATATCCCCATCCGATACCAGATTTGGAGGTAGTGTGTTCTGAGTGTATATCAACCATGTTTGAGGCTGAGGTGAGCAAATTTTGGAAATATGGCCCCACTTGATGTCCGGAATTACCAATTGACATAATACATGTATAGGCTCTACCTCTCTCCATCCTGTACACTGGCAGACACAAAATCTAAGGTTAGTGAGGACTACAGGTCATACACACCTCTGCCCCACTATGGTTGGGGGGCTGCGGTAAGAAGATTTTGGAAAAAAGGCAACTCTGGATGCCCTGAAACAGCCGCCTACAAACCAGCTTTACTCCCCCTTCCCCATCTTGTACTATGTTTTAAAGTTAGTGGTAACTAAAGTTCATATCCACCTCAGCCCCATCATGATTATGGCTAGCAAGTTATCTATATGGATACCCATACATAAAAGCTAGCAACCTGCAAAGCAGCTACCTCTATTCCATCGCAAATATTGTGATGTTGAATTTGTTTTGTTTGTGTCTTGAATGTGATTTTTGTATTTTCTATATTTATACTATATTTGTATTGTTGTTTAGTAAGATTGAACTTTTTTTTTTTTGTTTTTTTTTTTGGTTTTTTTTTTTGGTTTTTTTTGTCAATTGCTTTTGTAAATTTGCATATTTTTTTTTAAAATAAATAATGAAATCCATTTTAATGTAAATTAAAAATAATAATTATTGATTGATCCTGTGAACATTTTTAAAATATATTTTTTTAAATTTGTGATTATCTTACTGTATAATTCAATCATTGTTTACTGTGGTTGTCAATAAAGATATTTTGATTTGATTTCAAATGCAGAGGTAGGTACACAATTTCAAAATTTAATGGAGGTAGATTAAATGCTATACCCACCAAGGTTGAAAAAATGGTTTCTCTGCGCCTGTCGTCTTTAAGTCGCTCATGCATGAATGAATGTCCTTCATTTTTGGGGTTTAAATATTAATAAGAAGTAATCAAGGCCGGCTTGACCCGTATATATGTGTGGTACTAAAAATTTGGCCGACTCCACCCCAAATTTTATAAATAGTTAATTGTCAATTATTTATATTGATACCTTCAATTATTTAAAAAAAATAATCTCAAGTCTACTAAAATTAAGGATTGTCAAATAAGAAAAGAAGAAACGTACACAGGCAATAAAAAAAAAAACAAGCATAATATGCGTGATAAATTGTGATAACATTATTGTGATAAATTGTGATGCAGATATTAATAATATATTCATATAATTTACGGGTATCAGTATGAATTTATTTAACAAATAATAGCATTAAGAAAACGTGGTCAGGAGAAAGCCGATGCGGTTCCAAAGGCTAATGACGAGAGAGAGAGGACTGTTTCATACGGTAGCGAAATTTGGCGGAAAGGTCCTAAGAAGAAAGATTTTTTTTTTTACTCTTAATATAAAGTAAAAGTTACATGAGTTTGTGTGTGTGTGTGTGTGTGTGTGTGTTGACCTCCCTGTGACAGAGCTCTATGCCATGGGGAAGCCTTGGCGCCACCGCTTATGTGATATGCTTATGAATTGTCCTGGTTTATTTGAAGTTTAATTTTTACTTTTAAGAAAGGTTCTAATACAGAGATTATGTCTGTAATCAACGATACTGAGAACCATTGCACAGCATACAACTGTTCTTATACATAGGCTTATTGAAATAAGTACATATGTGGTATGGAAATGAAGTCTAAGTTTCATCTTGCTAAAGTTAGTCTTGCCATCTGGGTATCTGTCAAACTGAAAACCAAAGTACTTAATATTTCCTACTTTAGGAAAACCTATCACAATACAGAGTAATCGACGCAGCGCAAATTAAATGCTCTTTTAGCTAATAACTTCCTCTTTTTGAAGAGTTCCGCGCCCTGTCTGCCCTGCTTGAATTGAGATACGTCACTGCTATGTATAGAGAAAGCTGGGTGCCTACAAAGCGAAAGCCAAAGACTAGAAAAAGAAAGACCCACATTTTCCCACCTAATCGTGATAAAAAATATTGTTGTTTAATCACAGCATGCTATGTATGTTTATTCATTTTTATATTACATCTTTCCCTGAATTTGAACCAATTTAGTGATTCACTCTCTATTCCAGTTCCACGCCGGCTGTCAATAGTGTTCACGGCCAAGACCCGTTTTAGAACCGCAACTCTGTAAACCGAAAGTAATGATCAGCCTGGTGGTACGCTTATTTTGGGGCCTTACAGGAACCTTGGATATTTAATTCATAAATTTTTTTCATGTTAAAATGAACAGTAGGAATGTACCATAGTGATGAATTTGTTCAGCATTCGTCATTTGGAGTGTCACTAACATGGAATGTTTTATAGGCATCCTTATGGGTGTCTACAAAACGAAGACCGAAGACCCGAAAAACAATGACCCACATATTTTATTTTTTTAATCCCGATGAAAATATCGTTTTTGGGTCCTCACAAAGTGAACCCCAGAACCTCACTGCTGTTCTTGTTGTTCTTCTTGTTGTTACATTAAAAGCGTTTAGTGTCGCAAGTTATGAACGAAAGTGCAGGAAATGTTCATGACGCTTTATTAAGTTGGACCCAGGATGCCCCATACACCTACAAAACAAAACCCGGGTTTCAGCGAGGACTGTACATTACTGCCATAAGTTTTCGGTTAACTCGGTGTAGTATAAGGAACCGAATGTTGTGAGTTCGAATCGCGTGTTGGTTCATTCTTTAATTTTTCATTATTTCTTTTTTAATTTTTCATTTTTTCCCATTCTAAATATTTAAACATTTCCATTTTTGTTGTTGAGCAGCTCTCAAATATCTTAGAATGCTCTTTTACACACACACACACAAACACACACACACAAATCTTAGAATATTAATTTATAAAAAAAATAAAAAATAAAAAAAATAAACGAGGAGCGGTTCGAACTTTCGTTCTTTATAACACATCGATAACCGACCGCGCCATACACTCGACTTGTTCTATCAGTGCTTGGCTGTGGACAAAATTGGCTGCCACCGTAGCTAAAGTAAAGAGCCTATAATTATAGGCGGATTCAATGGTGTTAGAAACCCCCTAAATTTTTCAAAATTAAAAAAATAGAGGAAAAGTAAATTATATTCACACATTAATTTAGTCTGAAATCCTCTAGTATTAAGTGCTATAGACATCCTACAATTTAGTACCTCAGCCTGGATCATGGTGGGGCTTAGGTGGTGGTCTGGACCTTCTACTTAAAATCGATTTTTCTGGTCCCCTTTATTTCAAATTCCTTAATCAGCCACTGAAGAGTAGGCCTAAATCACTAAATTAGCTCAAACTCAATTTCAATTTTATCGAAGCAAATGCCATCAAGGACCAATATTACATAACACTAGAACAAACATACACTAAGCCTCATAACATTAGTAATTATTTGCCAGGGTCTCAGGAGGGCGGATAATGGGAGAGAGAAAAAAAAGAAAAACGATTGTTCATTGGTATAATGTGGAAATGATAAGTTCAGGCTCCATAGAGTAGGAATGCGTTGTTTCGTGAACGACGGAGACTGGAGGGACACTGACGGCGAGGAGGGAGAAAAGAAAAAAAGAGGGTGGTTTTCAACTTGGACTATTCTACCAATTATGCGCAATATATGACATTTAAGACGGAACTGCAGAATAGGGATGTTGTGTCGTGCAAAGATAGAAGAGTTAGTGGAGCATGTAGAATCGGCAGACAAAAGATTGAGTGTTAAAAGTAGACGCAATTTCAGAGGGGTCAGGTAGAATTTTTAAAATCTGATTCCACTAGATTGTAGTATTACGTTTAAGATTCGACAATAAATCATTATTATGACATTTTTGGCTCTTATAATTTGAGCTCTAACCTATCCCTTTAACACCAAATACAAGTCCCTGTCGTTAAACCAAGCCCATTGTCTGAGTTTCATATCATTTCAGGCCAGGTGACAGCCACTTGGCGTCTTTGGTGTGCTTCTAAAGCCGGGCAGTGCACGACGGTCGTCGGGCCCGTAGCGTGGGGGGTGGGGGTGGAGTTAAGGGGGTTACGAGGAACCGCCCAAATACTGGAGAAGGTCAGCATTTACATACAAATAATTGATATTTGTAGATAATTTTACAATGTTCTCCAGAGTACCGGAGATCATACAAGCCAAGTGTCCACTTTCCACTGAAACGAACCTTTCACAAATTAAGTTACGCTACGGGCCTGGTAGTCGGCCGATGCGATTCTATAAAGAACGCAACGCGATGATTCGCGCGCAACGGATCGTTTTTAATGATCAGACTGCTACTGACAATCAGCAGACGGCGTTGCGTCGTCGTCTATCGCTCTCAGGAAGCGGAGTTTTGGATTCGTCGTGCGACGGTCGTACGACGCAGTGAGTGCCCGGCTTTATGGACCGATATCCAAGGATTGCTTTAACAGAGAATTGATAAAAGAAGTAAAATGATAATCAACCTCAATATGAGGCTTAGTGTTCAGTAAATGTTCAAAGTAAGTTCAATCAACGTTCTCTAATTCCTGTTAAAAGCATTCATGGAGCCCGAGTCCGTTCATAGAATTTTGGTTTTGTAATCGTGCTGACGAGCATTTTTAGGTAGTTCAAGTTTGATGTCAAATGATACAGCTTTAAGATCGCATCCAGAGATCGTATTAAAAACAACTGGACATTAGATATCACACCGACCTTACTATAACAACTCCCTGCTTAAAACAACATCTAGAATGCGATTTTCCCGTGTTGCAGTAGTGACATGTTAAACAAAGTCGTTCGTTGACTTAAATAGGCAAAATTGTTGCTATAAGTGATCATTCATATCTTCGAAAAATAATGAGTTTGACGTTTGTGTCTACCTGTAAACTAAGTATGCATTCCTGCAAAGCGTCGTATTCAATGGTCTTGTTAGCAGCACGTTGCCGGTATACCGTGAGAATTGGGATAACTTCGTTGTTTACATTTGCCGTAATCAACACAAATTCGAAGTTTTTGTTGCTGTGGGTTATAGGCCTATGGAATGTTTTCAGCTCTGTATATCACAATTCCACCACCTCAGAAATCGCTTCCGAAACTGCGGTACTCATTGAGCTGAGAAAGCGCAGAATCATCGTCTGGGGTAAGCCAGCCAGGTTTTGGCATCCGGAGCAAGAGAGAAAATTGCGCCCCCAATTATAATTATAGTATTGTGAAATAAATTGATATTGTTGTATAAGCTTTAAGCATTATCCGTACCGTACGTCCGTACCATGCACTGTAAAAATAAGCAAACTGTCTAAATAACATTATTAAAACCGGAATAACTATTATTGTTCTCTCATAGACAGTAGGTTTTTTCTTACTATTGAAACTGCATTACGATGTTTGCAACTGTGTACACAAACTTTACCATTATCCTAATTTTTAAGGCTGTTGTATTTATTGCATACAGCTTAGTATTCTTATTTACTAGATTTTATCTAATGGTAGAGTCTTGTAAGTTGCTGAATTATTTTGTAACATTGTTTAAACTCGCAACTACATTTTGCGTGCTTTTGCATCAATTTAGCATCAAGACTTTAAGGTACCTATTCCCGCATGTAACAAAGTGATACATGGTATTTCAAAAATGTTGGCTACAAAAACTAGCTATTCGCTATGGCGCTTCACAGGCACTCACTGGACGGAAAAATATAGTTGCTGCTACGGTGTGTTAGGATAGGTATACGTCACTCGATATTTGGAGATTCATGATCCATCTCACAATAATGATCCTAATTACCTCACTTTAGCTGTACATATTTTTCGATCCAGTCGAAACTTGTAACTCCACGTATGACATCTAATTAAAGTATGCCACGGAGTATGCCACGAAGGAGGCATTGAATTCGGTGTTATTTGAAAGTTAACTCACCCTCGATGAAATGCTGCCCAGCCCTAACATTCGCTCGAAGTCGTGATATAAATTTCCACATTACGAAATCTACTGCCTTTGAACTGATATAGGGCCTACTGAAATACTCGAAATTTCCGTGACATGTAGCCATTATAGAACAGTATAAAAAAAAGAGAAAATCGGTCGAAATGGACTGTAAAGAAATCTATAAATTTGCCAATAAAAACAACTAAAGTCAGATTCTTTATTATTTACAGGGAAATATTCAGACATACATCAATTTCGTCATGTTTTTTCTAAAAAGTGCTTATTATTTTTTATTCTCATCCTCCCATTTCAGTGCCCCCCCCCCCAAACCAACACTTGACTTCCGCTAGCTACGCCACTGGACCTGAGCCTGCCTGACCACTGCTTTCGAACCCGGGCCACTCAGAATCCTGTGCGCCACAGGTTACATTGTAGAGTATTGCTTTCTAATAGAAACCTTTCATTTGTAAACTAGAGAGAAGTTCATTTTATTTTTATATCCTACATATATATATATATATACTCGCACATATTAATCAGTAGAAATTTACATTTAATAATTATTGCTGACTTTCTTTTCCAGATAGTTGTTACAACAGGTGTTACGGTTAGTTGCGATATGAATTTTTTTTAAATACATGAATATCGTATTAAGAAAATACATGTTTCTACCTACGTAATAATGAATCAAACATATCAACATTTCAAGATCATATACATTTTCAAATATTATAGGTAGATCTTAAATATTCCGGTCATATAACACATATTCCACTTTTTAAGCTAATGTAAAAAAAAATTGCTTCATGTTTCATGCGGGTTTTCGGCAACTTTCTCAATAAGATGTTTTTTTAAAGACAGGCATGTTGTGGCGGAATGGTTAAGTTTGCAGCAAAAGTTGAAATTTAAGCTATTTGTATTTTAAGATACCTTTAGGGGGAGGAGATAAATTGAGAGGTCATTCATGGAAATTGGACATTTCAAGCCTTAGATATTGGGAAGTGAAAGTACAACACTCTTAGAGTCAAGATAAACATGATTTTGAGTAAATTCCTTCCAATGTTATTTGGTGCATAAATTGTTTATCAGAATTAATTACCAAAATAACATTAAATAATCGATTTGTTGACCGTTTCCAGTTGAATTAAAGTAAAAAAAAAAATTAGCCCATTTTTTAGGTTCCTCCATTTTATAGCTCATTTTCTCACTACTGGCCTGTTGGATAACATCACCATTTTGCCAGGACATGCTTCTGTTTAAATGAATAGTTTAGGACGAAGAATTCAATTTGCTTGTATTTGTTATGGTGAATTTACACTGAACGTTTTTTATGATGTTTACATTGTAAAAAAAACTTAATGTCTGTAAGTTTTTATTAGTTACACATAAATAAAATAAAATTAATAAAAGTAATCTCTAAAATGTTTATGTGTTAATACACCATATTGTTAATATTTTTCACAACATTATTTGTAAATTGAAATTACATTTTCGCACACATATTTTCTATAGATCACATTTTAGTTCCGATTAAGTATTCTTTCGTGCAATCACTCCTTTGAAAATGTAATAATATTAGTGAAAAATGACGGAATGTATTGTAGTAGACTCAAACCATAATACATTTGTTGTAATTTCATTCAGTGTACATAACATTTTTCTCCTTTTTTTAAGACAAATTTCCAGTGATCGACATAGACGGTTAGTTGCAACATTTGGTGAATTTTTGGACTTTAGACTCTAATGTTGTATAAAGACACATTCACGATTTATCATAACCGATAAATAGTTAAAGAAAACCCACATATTATACAAAAAAACGAATTATTATTATTATTATTATTATCATCATCATCATCATTATTTTTATTATTATTATATCAATGTCATATCATTATTTTTAATATTATTATTATTATTATTATTATTATTATTATTATTATTATTATTATTATTATTATTATGAATATATGCTTACTGTAAATTTTAACGACCTGTACTCATTTTAAAATATGTTGTCACATAATCATCTTTTTTGGAAACCTAAATTATTTCATGGAATAAATCGCCAGATTTCCTTCTTGGATTTTGTTTAATTTCACACTGTAATTTACACTACGTCGATAGTTATAAAAATGCCATAACATAAAACTACGAAGGAGTAAATTTCTAAATCATATAGTGGCCCTTGTGTAATTAGTTTTGCCACTTGCTATTTTAATAATGACCTCGTAGCCACAATAGGACGATATCCCTGATGCAACCACAGATAATTTGTATATGTCTTACATAAAAAAAATAAATTAATTTAAAAAAAAATGAAAAAAAACAGTGATGTTTGGTGGTTATTAGATTGATAATAAATAAAAATAATAAAATATTTCACTGTGTTCTTGAGTGATGTGTGACACGGTGATGTTGACTGGCTGAGATTTTTCAGTTTTGTGAGGTCATTATGTAAAGTGATCGGTAATCTAGTTCTTGGTCTTCCTCTGAATTTGATATGGGTAGTACTAAAGTGCGAGGCAGCGAGGCATGCGAAGCAGCGATGCAAAACGACGCTTCATGCGAGGAATCGTTTTATCATTCCCAAAAGTGCGAGGCATAACAACGATTCATGCGAAGAATCCTTTTACATCGAAATATGTGCAGAGAACAACGAAACTCCAATGTAAAAGTAATATTACGTACTATTTAATAATTATGCGTGATAGTCATTGTCAAATTTGCTACTTAATTTGATTTGCTACCACAGTGGATTTATTTTTCTCCGCCTAGGCCTAGGCTTAGGCTATATAGTCAGTAACAGTAAATATAAATCCACTGTGGTAGCAAACCAAATTAAGTAGCAAATTTGACAATGACTATCACGCATAATTATTAAATAGTACGTAATTTTACTTTTACATCGGATTTTCCTTGTTCTCTGCACATATTTCGATGTAAAACGATGCCTCGCATGAATCGTTGTTATACCTCGCACTTTTGGCAATGGCAAAACGATGCCTCGCATGAATCGTCGTTTTGCCTCGCTGCCTCGCACTTTAGTACTACTCATTTGATATTAGTGGTCGTGCTGAAATAATATAAATTGCTGTATTCGTGAGTGTTCAGTTATCCTGTCTTACGATGTGTCCCATCAATCGCCACCGGGCTTTCAAAATGTCTAGTGATATTGGTCGGGAATGGCATCTAGAGTACAATTTTTTATTTGAGATTTTGTGAGGATATTTTATTTTTGGCTTGACTAGTGAGTTGTAGAGTTTTAGTCTGATTTTCTCTTTTATTTGTCTTTTCTTATACAAACAGCTGATAATTTGTTCATTGCAGTGGACGCTAACTGTTTTCGTCTAGCAATGTCTTGTGTGTCTCCCAGAAGAGACCCAACTTTCTTTGTTTTTTTCCAATCCTCTTTTCAATGTCTTTTTTTCTTTAATTTATAGTATACTCTGTTTTTTTCTTTATTTACTTTTAAGTTAAATTGTTTTAAGTGATTCTCAGTGTGATCAATGTTTGCTTTACTATTCAAGGAAATGAAATACACATCATCTGCGTTGGCAATCTCTTTCGGGATTCTTGATACGATTCCGTCTCGGAGTTCCCGAAGGGCGTGCTCTAGATGTACTGTGAATAGTACAGGACTAATTGGCTATCGCCTTGTGGGGTTCCTTTATTGGTTTCGAATACTTTATGTTCTGTAGCTCCTTTAATTTTTTAATTTAAACCAGTTTGGCTGAGAAGGAACTGTATCATTCTCCGTTCATCTTCGTTTATGACATTTTCCATAATTTGAATAAGTTTGCGTCATTCAACCGGTTCGAATGGGCTAGACAAGTCAATTCCCGTTATGTAGATTTTCATATTCTCTTTTATTGCCTTTGCGATTAACCACCTATGTGTAAGAACGATGTCACTGGTGTTTCTGCCAGATCTAAACCCACTTTGGCTGATGTGTAAAAATTCCTTTATTTTGTCGCGTATTCTTTCGAGAGTAATTAGTGATAGGCATTTTGGAATTGTATTTAGAAGAATGACAGGTCTAAGGTTTTTCACTGGTCCATTTTCTTTACATGGATTTTGAAGAGGGATGAGAATTTCCCTATTTATGTCAAATTGGCCATCATGGGTGTTAAAGACTGTGCTAAATATATCAGCTATGAGGGGTGCTATAGCTTCTCCACCGTATTTAATTAGTTTCTCCTGAATCGTGTCCTCTCCAGCCGAACGATTATTATTTAAACATTTTAGACAGGTTTGACTTCATCTTGTGTAATCTCATTTGTCAGCGGTCTTTCTAGATGTGTATAAGAGACAGGTTAAATATATATATATATATATATGA
>NW_022694803.1:12998-22276 GCF_011630105.1 Anneissia japonica | reverse complement strand
GTTTATAAGTAGTTCTTAAATATTTGGCTTAAATGTGTGAATGTTGTATTGAAAACAAACAATCGATCAAACGTAATAAAACAGTGTCATTGCAGAGTTATGAAAATGTTATAAATTTTATATGCGGTCATGTTTAAACACTAGTACATTTTTATGGCGTTCTGTGCCATTAGCCCTATCTATATACAGATCCTGTGTTATCGAACCTATAACTTAATGAGCTGACATTTTCTTGATTTTTAATATAAAAATGTGTGCACAGATAAGTAATACTATTCATTATATTTTCTGTTTTTCTTTACCAGAATGTTACAAAAGATGTGGTGACGGTTAGTTGTAATTTGATTTTGCTTTAAATGTGCAATAGCGAGGGGGTAATAACTGCCACTTATTTGATAGTTGATAAAACGTAGCCAGTATTGCTGCAGGATAATAAAACGTACGATGTTGATGTTATTAAGATGACGGTCATGTTATAATGTGTACATTTTTAAGCAGTATATAAAATTATTTTGTGTCTTGAAATTACATTTTTATCGTTCTGTCATAAACCTTGCATATGCAGTGTAATACATAATAACCCAGTTTTCGAATTAATAATTATTGATTTGGTGTTATTTTTCAGATTGCTTCAGGAGGTGTGATGGTTAGTTGCAATAGTCCATGTTTAGCTTTAAATGCGTAACGGCTTTAAATGCCCTTTCTACATACTTAATAATTGATTCAACAAAATACATTATCATAGTACTCAGCAATTAATAGATAAATATGACAGTCATATTAAAACTTATGTTCCACTTTCACGCCAATGAAGTGTTCTCAATTTGTTGAAGACATAAATGAAATAAAACATAATTTTCAACAAACATTTTCTAGATGTTGTTTACAAGTTTCATGTATGCAACATGCAGTATTAGCTATTCCGGTTCAATGCGGTCACAATAGATACATTTATCTAATAATCAACTGTTAAACTGGTATAGAAAAGAACAGTTTATAAGACGGTCTCCCGCCGTCAAACTATAGAGGAAATAAATTTTAAATTTTAAAGTTAGCGGGAGGAGAATTTTAGGAACATTTACCAATGCTAGTAGGTAAGTTCGCGTGGGTTCATATGTACAAATACAGTAAGTGTGTTGAGTTTCTAATCGCCATATTGCCTACAGTAGAATGATGATTGAATATGTTGTGGAAACACGTCCATCTACTGGTCGGCTTTGATTCTCTATCTATTGCAATAAGTAGCTTTTAGTTAAACGTCCATGTTATTGTAGTAGGACTACACTGCCGTGATTCGGAAGAACGCTTTATAAGCTATAGTTATAGTTTTGAGATATCTAATTAGCATAACGCATTTCTTGTTAGCCTGTTGCTATGGAAATAAATTCTATTTTTTTTGTGTAAATGTTCTAACTACATAATAGAAAAACATACTAAAGTACTTTTATAATGATTATTATTTTCTATAACCCAGTCAAAATTGACATGATGCACTTTTCCAAATAGAGGACCTGACTAAGATTTGTATGCACTTAATTTAGGAGAGAATTTATCAACTGTTAAAGACTAATAAATAACATGAATAACATGGGATGTGTGCCAAAATCTCTATCCGGGACGAACAACCCGAAAATGACCACGCCCTTTATTTAATGACCACGCTCCCTTTTTTTACAGGTAGGGGTATTTTGAAATTAAGCTAGACGGTATAAGGAAATAGCAAATGAATGGGTTTTTGTTCTAAATAAGCACACCTGACAAGGGGATTAAATTCCTAAAATTACGTCTCAGTCACATTTGCCGTTCATATGCAAATTAGCTTAAATATGCAAAGTAGGAGTGAAAAAATAGGGTTCCCATGTGCTGAGAACCGCTGGTCGTAGCGAGTTGCTATCTTTTTTAAATTGTTCGGACCATGCATATTTCTCTTTGTTCTAATGCGAGATCTTAAAAATGACCGGAAATGCCATATTTGACCTTTGACCCTATTTAAAATTTTTCCCTATTCCCAAGTCTACTGACTGTAAAAAAAACTTGGTTTCAGTCTCAAATTATTCATATATAATTAGTTTTACTTACTTTTGGTTCACATTTTTGAAGGCACCTAGACTACAGTTTTGACCTTTAGTTGTTATAATTATAGGTCAAATATATTGACTTTGATGTCATATAGTTTAGAAGTTGTGATTTTATCAGAAATTAACAATAAAATTGTATTTCCATCAATCAGCAGCATTTACTCAGTGATTGGGTTTTACAACAATCACCGCCCTTGCAATTACAGTACTTGCAACACTTTATTCTAGCTCTTCTACAGGGACACAAATTCTTGCGAGCACATTTGCCACATGTGCAGGGATCTGGCAGGCCATCAGGTTTTGAGATCACAATATTCAGTGACTAATAAACTGCCACCCCTTACAAAACCAAAATTCTGAGCATTTTATGTGGCATCTCTAAATGGGGCTAGGACCCACAGCGCTGTTGGTAGTAGCCTATATAGATATGTTTTCTTGCATTAGTTAAGGTACAAGCTGTTCTTTCTAAGTCCATCTTGAGGGTATTGCTATCAAATGAAACAAGGCACATATGTTTCCAGGTCTGTTTATGATTTAAGGCACTTGGCCTGAAAGGTTTCTGCCATCTGTACTGTATCTTCAGGATATTTCCCGAATGATTAAAATCGTAAAAGTACTGGGTTTAACCTCCTTGGTACAGGTCATTCCAGTCATAGAAAAAGACTTTATGTTGGAGAAAGCGTACCGGTACCTGTCGTTAGCCATAGTAGCCTAGGTCAACACTAACTCCAGCTATATAAAATTTAAAATATAAATCTTAATATTGTAGTAGTGATACTATGTTCACGTTTTAATTATTGTTATTTATTCGTTAACGTTATTATATTTACATTTAAATTTAATGTAATTTTTAAGTATAAATTACTGTGTCCATGTTAAATCCATGTCCATGTCCATCTTATCTATTAAAACTGTATATTTAAATAATATAGTAATAGGTATAGCCGAGGTCTGCCTTGGCAAGGCCTAAACAAGTGACTATAAGTTTGTGAGCATAGACAATAGAATTCTATTGACTATGATGTGAGTGTATAAAATTATGGAAAATATGAATAAAACGCAAAATTTGTGAAAGAATAAAGGAAGAATAGGAAAGAGATTTGGAGCGGCTGAAATATTTTCCGAAAATATACATAGTAGTCAATATGCTATTATTGCATTACATTTTTGTAAACAATTTTGGGCACTAATCGTCAGAGGTCTCAGTGCCACGGCCTACACTTTTCATAATTCGAAATCGATTAGTGCCCCAAATTGTTTACAAAAACGTAAGGCATCTTGAGGATATTTGCCGCACGATTAAAATCGTAATGGTACTGGGTTTGGTCTACAGGAGTTCGTGTTTCGTACAGGTCATTCCGTTCATAGAAAAAGGATTTATATTGGAGAAAGCGTACCTGTCGTTATATAGCCATAGTAGCCTAGGTCAATACTAACCCCGGCTATCTAAAATTTATTATAAGATTGAAAAATATTAATCTTAATTTTGTAATAGTGATGATACTATGTACACGTTTTAATTATTGTTATTTATTCGTTAACGATATTATATATATTATTTATATTTAAATTTATTGTATTGTTTATGTATGAATTACTATTTCCATGTTAAATTAATCTTATCTATTATAATTGAATATATAATTAATATAGTAATAGGCATAGCCGAGGCCTAGCCTAGGCCTTCTAAACCTAGTGACTATGTGTGTAGTGTATAAAATTAAAATTAAAAATATTGCTTATCATTTTCGGATAATCTGCCAAGATTGATATAAAATTTTACCTTCTAGAAAATTTATACCAAAATCAACACTCTCCAACTGTTGTTATGGTATTGCAGCTGCACATTTGCCTGCAGGGCCAAAGGTTAGGAATGTAGTTTGTGCAATTACAGTGAATCGGACTTGAATATGCGTAGTTTGAGACCAAAACAAACTTTTTACAGTCAGTAGTCGTGGGAATAGGGAAAATTTGCAAATAGGTCAAATATGGCATTTCCGGTCATTTTTTAAGCAAATGTCACATTAAAGCAAATAGAAATATGCATGGTCTGAACAATCTGAAAAAGAAAGGAACTCTCTAGTGGCAGCGGTTCTCAGCACATGGGAACCATAATTTTTTACTTCATAATTTGCATATTTAAGCTAATTTTTATATGAACGGAAAATGTGACTGAGATGTAATTTCAGGAATTTAATCCCCTTGTCATGTGTGCTCATTTAGAACAAAAACCCCTTCATTTGATATTATCTTATACCGTCTAGCTTAATTTCAAAATATCCCTACCCTATAAAAAGGGGGCGTGGTCATTTAATAAAGGGCGTGGTCATTTTCGGGCTGTTCGTTCCGGATAGAGATTTTGGCACACATCCCATGTTATTCCAAGGGTTCATATTAGTCTATAACAGTTGAGATATTCTCTCCTGAATAAAGTGCATACAAATTTTAGTCAGGTCCTAGACTAAATTAAAACAAAAGCTAATAAAGCATGAACAACCGAATCAGATATTGGGCACTATATCCAGTTTTGCCTGTAGAATGCATGCGTTAGACTTCAGGTCTAATACTATGACAGATTTTATCCATAGGATGCCCCTAAGCCAAAAATCTAAAAAAAATTCAAAAGTGGATATAATGCGTTTTTCTGATTCACGGCAGTACAGTTGAATATATTTCTAGTATTAATATTTAATGTTTATATTTCTTAGTTTTAAGACGATTCAAGTATTTCCGACAGTATCAAGGTTGGTTGAAATATTAGTTCTTATAAGTTTATTCTTAGGCTTAAATATTGAACTGTGTAAAATGACATTAGGGAGGTTTCGCACGCGAACGCGTACGGTTAGTGTGGCGGATACGTCATCATTTTGACTTCATATGCCCGGCTGCTATCCGCTAAGTGAAAAACGTGTAGGGAAATTTTGGATTTCTAATAGGATCTTCGTTTATTTTTTCACATTTTATGTAAGTGTAAAACATAAATGTATCTTGAATACGTACGTGCCATTTTTGTGACATTTGAAGACAAAAAAAATCCAAAAGGATGCGTCTCATTTTTAGGTATCAAAACGTCGGTGCTTTGACCTTGGTGGTGTCGGGATTTTGTGTAGGCCCAGGCCTGCTTGTAGTCAGGCACTTTTGAGTCATAAACAATAGGGCCTATCATAAAATAACCAACACTTTTGGGCATCAAAGGAAGTATTTTTCGGCTACAATTTTCAATTTTAATTTCCAAAATCTTACATAAACTAATAAAACTTTGAGAAGCATGATGAGAAAAGAGAACAGAATAGGGCCTAGCAGGCCTAAGAAGACCCTAGGCCTAGGCTACGCTTGAATTGCGCTGTTGATTGCAAAAAACACAAAATGGCTACGAACCGTTAGGGAAAGCTAAACGTATGCGTACACGTATATGGTTAGCCATCGGGGCCATAATGAGAACGCGTTAATTTTGTTTTAACGGCGTTAAAACTTATTTTAACGGCGTTTAATCTTATTTAAACGGCGTTAAATTTTATTTTAACGCCGTTAAAATCTTATTTTAACGCCGTTAAAATCTTATTTTAACGCGTTAAAACTTATTTTAACGGCGTTAAAATAAGATTTTAACGCCGTTTATTATCGATTTAACGCAATTTAACGAAAGTTAACGCAATTTTGATATCGACTTCATTGATGTTCACTTTTGTTAGTGAATTGTCAATGAGCTATCCTGTCAGTATTGACCTGGCATAAGTTCAACAACTGCTGATCATGGTTGCAACTCGCAATATTAACATTTCTTTTTTAAAATTAATTATTAATAATGGAATAGTTCCAGGCCTGCTACTAAGAATAAATCAGGCGCCCCCCCACCCTTTTTGGAAAGTTAAAAAAAAAAAAAAAATAAAAAAAATAAAGGAAAAGGAAAAGAGAAGTTGGTCGCCTAAAACGCGCCTCAGAGGTTATTTTAGGGCGTCTAGGCTAGTACTATTAGGTAGTGTTGTCTCAATCGGTCCCCCTTTCGGGCCCCACCACCACTTTCAGACATCAGCTCTGGATCCGCCCCTGCCATTTTTAGTAGGCCTATTAAAGTGGTTAGGCCTGCCGAGACTGTGAAAATGCTTGGCCTAGACTGCTAGCCTCTTCGGTACGACAGGCCTAAACCATGGACCTATTATTACTTAATAAGATCCATGCCTAAATTTTATAAAAATGCATAGAGACTCACTCATCCCTCAAGTTTAATTCTGCCGTATTCTCTTCCGGAACTCCTTCAAACAGATGATTTATGGTTCCATTTAGTCGTTGTTGCAGGCTTGCAAATTTTCTGCATTCATTTTTTAGCCTTGGGAGTGGGTGTGAGGAATAAAAAATGGGGCAATCTATGACTTTCAATCGTTTCCGCGCGCGTAATTGCGCTTTAATTCCTCATCTAAAGCCTGTTTTCGATTGTTAACTTGTGTTGAGTTGTGTTGAGTTGCGTTAACTTTCGTTAAATCGCGTTAATTCGATTTAAAAAAACGCCGTTAAAACAGATTAAAAAACGCCGTTAGAATTATATTTTAACGGCGTTATTATAAAGTTTTAAAAAAGCACCGTTAAAATGATTAAAAAAAGCGCCGTTAAAACTGAGTTTTAACGGCGTTAAAATAAGTTTTAACGCCGTTAAAATAGAGCAAAAAAGCGCCGTTAAAATAGAGTAAAAAACGCCGTTAAAATGTTATTTTAACGGCGTTTAAAAGGTTTTAGCGGCGTAAAAATAAGATTTAACGCAGTTAAAATAAGTTTTAACGTCGTTAAAACAAAATTAACGCGTTCTCATTATGGCCCCGATGGCTAACCACGCACGTATTCGTTCGCTTGCGAAACCTCCCTATTATTTGATCTTTCACCATTTTTACACAGCATCGTTGCATGATCATTCATCGTTATGAATTATACTGTACATAATTTTACTTGAGGTGTAATAACTTGCAAAGATGTTTGTAGAATCTTGATTCAAACAGTTATTTTTGATTTCCTGGTGGAGGAGATTTTTTATTTTCTGGCAACTCGCTTACCTTTCATCAGCGACCCAATAATTATATGTGGTGGCGCTGTTGGCAGTTACTGAGATGCAACACCGTCAGACAGTGCTTAAAGGTGGTACCTCCAGCTCTTTCTGTTCAAGATGCTCCTGTTTCGTATAATATGGGCTGCCTCCTGGATTCCAATTCCCATCCTATGATGGATCTGAGTACTGTACCAGATATTAACGCCCTCCGACTGGATGGCGTGTCTAGTGGTTTTAGTGTGCCCGGTCACTGTGGAGAGGGGATCCTTTTGTGTTCAGCGGCTTTGACACCCAATCGTTTAGTTTCTCCTATATACGAAGCATGACAGTTATATATGCCGTGTTGTACTTATCATTCCTGTCCATTGTGCACTTTGATGACACCCGGAGATGTTGGCGAATGGTGTTCTTAGGTTTCAAGTGTGCTTGTATACCCTAGGAGTTTAAAACAAGAAGTCCTTTCGCAATATCCCTTACACAGGGCACAACGATACTTCCCTCCTCTGAGAAAAGGCATTAAGTACATTTTTTTTTTTCAAAATTGAGATTTTTGGCTTACGTGACTCTTCAATGTCTAATCTATAACCTTAGTTCATCAAAATTCCAAAATAATGTCTGGAAATATGAAATTATAATATTTTAAAATTGGGAATTATCTAAAATTTTCACTACAAATACTCCAAGAAAAGGCATTATGTGCATTGAACGCTTGACTTCATGCAGGACAGATAGTAAGTAACCAATCAGATGCTAGTGTAACGAATATCTATTTAACTAGCTTGGGATCCTCAACAATAATGCCAAGCAGGGAACCGTTAAATTAATTAATTTCACTGTTCCTGATGCCAAGGCTAATGATGATGATGATGAGGAGGATGAGGAGATTTAAAAATATATGATGATGGGCTAGTTACCGAACCATTAATAAAATAAGTCTGTAACATATTTTGATAAACCTAAAATGAAAAGAACAGTTCAAGCTAGGCTACCACGCCCCTGTCTCTTATAAGTTAGGCTACCACCCACCCCCCCCCCACACCCACCGGCTCCATCACCATTAAAGCCCTATCCCCCACACCGCAATTTCCTCGTGTACACAATTAACTCCAGCATTTTATAATGTCCGCGTATACTATCTCCTAATGTTTGCACTCAACTTTTCGATTTGAAACATACTTGAGTTTTAAAACATTGGATAGAAGATTTTGCGGCTTTTAACTATTTTAATATTTTTTAATATTAAATTTCATTTTTTGGAGTAACATATTAATAAAATATACGGTATGTTATAAATATATAGATTAGATTCATACATACATTTCAATGAATTAATTATTTATGTATGTGTATAAATAATTTTTGCAGATATTGCCCGACTTCAAAAGTATTTATCCACATTTATAGTCATAAATACTCTGAAAAGGGAATTATCTCAATTTTCGCCCCTTAATAAATTTAAAAAAATTAATGAAAAGTATGTGGCAAATTTTTAATAATATATCAAAACAAATCATAGTTTAAAAAAATTGAAATCAGTAGTACTTTTCTTGGGAAAACCCAAACGCATTCTGCTCATTTACTCAATTTCTCAGGAGCGCAGAATTATTTTATTCAACTTATAAGGCAAGAACAGAACAGGTGAACAAGCACCTCTACAGAGCCGTCTTACCACCGGAGAAAAATGAATAAATAAATAATCAAATAAATGTAAAAAAGATAAGGATTCAATTAGAAAAAAAAAAAAAAATCAGCAACAGCCAGAACAGTGACAAAATGAGATCCAAGTGCAAAAATTATCAGGAAAAAAATAAGATTTCAATTTAGAGTTGTAAAATTCAATAACTTTGTTCTTAAAAGAAGGAAAGGAAGAATCTGATCGAATTGATAAAGGAAGATTATTCCAGATGAAAACAATTCGTTGAAAATAAAAAGATTCATGAGCCTTAGTTTTGCACCGGCGTATAGATAACATAAAATGATCAGACGAAAGTCTGGTGGTAGGACGGCCCTGTGATGAATTAAAATGCACGTAATCGTCAATAGAAATATCATAAATACCATACAAACTTTTGAAAAAAATAAAGAGATCACTGATCTCGCGTCTAAAAGACAACGGTAACAAGTCAAGCTGCAAAAGGCGCAACTTATAATCAAGGTTAGGATAA